>NW_010301967.1:0-835 GCF_000700745.2 Antrostomus carolinensis
GATTTAACCCCAAAATCGGGGGATTTAACCCAAAATCAGGGGGTTTCACCCCAAAATTGGGGGGTTGAACCCCAAAATCGGGCAGTTTAACCCCAAAATTTGATGGTTTCACCCCACAATCAGGTGGTTTGACCCCAAAATTGCGTGATTTAGCCCCAAAATTGGGTGAACCCCCAAAATTGGGTGATTTAAGCCCAAAATTTGGTGGTTTGACCCCAAAATCGGGGGGTTTCACCCCAAAATCTGATGGTTTATCCCCAAAATTGGGTGATTTCACCCCAAAATTGGGCAGTTTAACCCCAAAATTGGGGGGTTTCACCCCAAAATCTGATGGTTTATCCCCAAAATTGGGTGATTTCACCCCAAAATTGGGCAGTTTAACCCCAAAATTGGGGGGTTTCACCCCAAAATCTGCTGGTTTAACCCCAAAATCGGGGGGTGGAACCCCAAAAATGGGCAGTTTAACCCCAAAATTGAGTGAACCCCAAAAACAGGTGGTTTCACCCCAAAATTGGGTGAACCCTAAAATCGGGCAGTTTAACCCCAAAATCGGGGGTTTCACCCCAAAATCTGATGGTTGAACCCCAAAATCAGGTGATTTAACCCCAAAATCGGGGGATTTAACCCAAAATCAGGGGGTTTCACCCCAAAATTGGGGGGTTGAACCCCAAAATCGGGCAGTTTAACCCCAAAATTTGATGGTTTAACCCTAAAATCGGGCAGTTTAACCCCAAAATCTGGTAGTTTGACCCCAAAATTGGAAGTTTGACCCCAAAATCTGGTGGTTTCACCCCAAAATTGAGAGAACCCCAAAATCTGTCAGTTTAACCCCAAA
>NW_010301968.1:0-9458 GCF_000700745.2 Antrostomus carolinensis
GTTATTTGTTGGGTTTTTTTTAAGTGTCATGGCATCCTAGGGAGGCAGGTGAGCATTAGTTTACCTTGCAAGAGAAAGCTAACCCACTTTGGAAGATGATTTGAAAAAATGCTGTTACAGCTTGGTAAATCTATGCCAGATTGAATATTCTCAGTTAGTCAGGTCTTGACTTTCAGTCTGTGAGGTGAAGGATCTTATGTTGTTACATGAAAAAATTAAGAAATTTTGGAGCAGGATTTTGGAGAATTTTTAAAAGCAGGAGAGCCTTGTCCCATGGGAGAACTTGGAGGTGGATGAAGAATCAGGTCTTCCCTTGCCTCTGTAATTTCCCCAGTAGTCAGTCAGATTTTTTAAATTGCATTCTTAAGGGTAGCCTTTTTTGCTGATATTACTAAGCAGTGATATTTCTGAAGTCCATTGACAGATACGCATGTAAAGTTCAGTTAGGTTTCAGGTCAGTTTCACAAACAGGTCCATCTGAACTTAGGTCCCTCTGAACTTAAAAGATAATTCTGATCTTCAGATGTTCATTAGCTAAAAACCTGCTATTATAAGTGATTATTTTATATTGCACTAGACAGTCACTGACCTGTATCACTCCAGGGTATACACAATCTATTGGCAATATCATCTTCTGATCTTTGCTTCTCCCGCTTCATCCTTCAGTACTATTTCATGATTATCTCTTGGTAGAAAGTAATTTAATGAATTCTTGTCATTGCTGGCCCTGGTTCTTGACAGGTTTATTTTGTTTGGGATTATTGTGGCATGTTTCCCAGGCTCTATTTTTCTGGACTACTCAACAGCCTTCTCAGTTCAGCCAGAGCACTTCTGGCTCCTTAGTATACTAGTATATACTTAGTATACTTAGTATACTCCCTGTTACTTTCCTAGAATTCTCTTCTGTGACCTTAGTGATCTCAACTAATCTGTAAGATGCAACCAAGCAATAAACTCTGGTTTAAAGGCATAATGTTTCCTGGAATTACCAGCTATTTTCCACCAGTCAAAATGAAACATTACTTAAACATAAGAATATATTTCCCAATGCTCTGTCTTACACTGTAATGCAAATGAATGCAAATAGAACTTGAATTATTCATGAATAATATTTTCAGTTTTTTCTAAAACTTCTATGAGGATATTTTCATTAAAAAGCTATCCCAGTCTCTTCTGATAGGAGAAAAAAAATAATCACAATGTAATTACAAAACATGATGTCTTAGCTATAATAACACTCACATGTTTTATTTCCTATTTCTTCTATCTAGCAGCAGATGAATGATCAGACAACATCCATGCTCCATTTCCTTTGTAATTTGGTTTCCAAAAAACCAGAATATGTTGGTATCGTGACTTGAGAGTTGTTTTCTTATTTGAAAGCATACTAATCAAACCCATAAATTGTATCTTTTAGGAGCAACCTTGTGCAAATCAGCATGGGCATTAATATAGAGTGGCTTGATTCCATGTCTCTCCCACATGGATTTCCTCCCATTGTAGGTCAGCAATGGTGAAAACAAATGAAGTTTTGTTTGTTGGATAAAAAAAAGTATCTGTTGTTCTCTAATTATATTAAACTGTGTGTCATTATGTTGTCAGTGACTTTGGACTGTCTGATGATGTTTAGGTCATCTTGACTGAAAAAGAAGTGTATTAATTGAAGTCCTTAAGTTTAACAAATTTAGCTAATTTTGTTAATTTTAGGATGGGTCTGACACCCATCAATTTCACCACCCAACATTTCAAAATGTTGAAATTTAGTCTCCAATGTTTGTTCATATATAAACTATATACAGAACGCATGGGATGAAAAGAAAAAGTCTGATTTTGTGGAAAATTATTTTTTAAGACCTGTGTTCCTCCTTTAATGAAATTATCCACATTTTACTTTAAAGAGGAGATCAATCAAGCTAGTTTTATTTCGGATTATTAAGAGTTATCAAAAAAACTACGAAACTCTATCTTCAAGTTTCTCTTCTGATAAATTTGAAAGCCTAATTACTATTCAAGGATTTCTTTCTGAGACCTTCTTGTTGAAATATTCAAAGCAGCAGAATATATTTTACAGAAACCTCTGCCTCTTAGACAGAAATACCCCCTGAACTTTGATATTTTTAATGAGCTCTGAAAGTAGAGTTTTTTTCCCCAAAGTAAATAAATTTATTATGTTAACAATAATTATTTACTAATTTTCCTTTACTTTTCAAAGATCTGACAGAAGACAAGGTGTCTATTTATTTTTACAGGTTAGCTCACTTAAAAAGACTTGCAGAAGATAAGACTCTTGAGAAGATGGAACTGGCTGAAGCCATGATAGAAAACTCTCTTTTTAACATCTGCAACTTTCTTGATCATCTCCAAAGAATGAGTTAGATTTTGCTGATGGCCTGAACTTGAAAGCATATGCCTTTGCTTTTGCAAGGTAGTCTGCTCTAATTGTGTTCCATAGGCCAATGGCCAGAGGAAATGCAGTTACAGCAATAAAATGTAGTGTCCTATAGTGCATCAACCTATCTGCTGAAATGAAGTTAAAATATCCTCAAAATAAAATAAAATAAAAAATTAAAAAACAGAGGAGCTACCAGAAAATGAAAAAAAGTACAGAGAAATCTCTTTATTTTAGAATTCTTACATCTCATTTCACCTCTAGAACTGTTGTAATGGCTTAGATATGAAGTAGGAAACAAACAAATTCAGAAACAAATTCCAGCTGATAGACTGCTAACAAGCCTTAAAGAAAATGCTCCAAGAAAACTTTTCATTACCTCTGTTTGTTTATGTTGCTTTGGCCAGTAGGTAGGTGGGACTGAAACGCCAAACACATGTTGAAGAAAGTCAGACAAGTAAAGTGTGGAGTGACAGAAAGTTTAGCAAATTCACACACAAACACATGCACACACACAAATGCACACACACGCTCTTTCCGGACTGTAATTTCAAATGCTTAGGCATGAAACTGTGGACCAGGTTTTATTTCACTAAACTCCAAACCAAGGTAAAAATATTTTGGGTAAAGTTTTCTGGTTCTGTAGTTTGCAACACTTTTGGCTGTTGGGATGATTTTATAAGTTCAGTACAACCAGACAACTTATTTAGCTTGGAAAACAAATGCTTTGGAGAAATGATTTGTTTGTTTTACAGTACAAAATGTACAGCCTGGGGAGTTGGATCACATCCCTGAATTCATTTAACACAGCCCTTAGCCACAACATCTTCCAGTATTACTATTGGTTAACGGCAAGTTGGGTATTAAAGCATGGCATGCCAAATATGTGGCATGCTGAAAGAAGTGTTCAACACCTCTCCCCCAGCAAAAAAAACCCCAAGAAAAACCCCCAAACATTCCAAATTCCTACCTCAAAACCTAAAACTCCAAAAAAATGCATATCGAGTGCGGAGAAGTATACAAGGAAGGATAATTCAATTTGTTACACAATGGATATCTTAAATGTATACTGAATATTTTGAGACTTAGTGTCAAAACCCAGTCAAGTCACTTCTGAAACATACCTGTCATGATCTCAGTATTAGAATTAATTGGATTTGTTATAATGTAACAAAAAGTCTATTTTTTTTTGTTTAAAAGAGGAAAAAGAATTCTCATGCTGAGATTAGTATTAAAGTACATTGCCAGAATAATGTGAAACAACTATTGTGTATTAGAATCCCTTAAACTTTGTCATTCCACATAGAATGTCTGTGAATCAACCTGTCTTTTCTATACCTTTAAAATATAATTTTAGTGGATAAGATATTGTGATAGTTTCACTGGGCTAGCCCTCGGCCAGCAGCCAACACAGCCATTCACCCACTTCCTCCCCACCCCCAGGGGATAGGGGAGAGGGTTGGAGGTAAGGGTAAGGAGGCTTGTAGGTTGAGATAAGAACAGTTTAATAATAGAAATAAAAGAAAACTTATTCCCCCCTCCCCCCAATATTAAAATAGTGGTGATAATGATAACTAAATATACAAATGAGTGATACCCAGTGCAACTGCTCACCACCCACCGACCAAGCCCGGCCCATTCCCAGATAATGATCCTGGAGGAGTGACAATCCTGAACCGAAATCGCAATCCCAGAAAAGCAAGAGCCCGAGTGAAAGCCAGAGAGAAAAATGACCTCCGCCTTTCTGGTCAGCCCCTGATAATATACTAAACATGATGTGACATGATGTGGAGTATTTCATTAGCACATTGAAATGCCAGTTTTGGGTTTTGCTGTTCACTGCGCTTCTCCCTCCCAGTCCTAATGCAGCTGTGAACCAGCCAAACACGATGGCCTTGAGCTCCAGCAGCAACTAATAACACCAGTACTTTTATCAATGATGTTCTCATAACAAAGTCTTACACTGAAACCAAAACACAGCTACTCTAACTACTAAGAAGAAAACTAACTCTATCCTAGCAAAATCAGGAGAAGTATGTAATACAGATCTGCAGCACAGGACTGAACCTTATCCAGAATGTGCAGTTCTAGAGTTACAGGAACTCAGTCATGGACTCTGCTACACGATCAATATGACCAAGCAAGAAGCCATTTATTTTTTCTAATACAGTTATATTTATACTCCAAAACTAATGAAATCACCCACACCCGTTAACATGTTACTGGCTATTCACTCGCAGCACAAGCAGTTTACATGCCCCTAATTGGCTGATGGACTTTTTGTGCATCCCTTCCTGTTTGCTTGCCAGGGTGCATCTTTTGGATACATTTCAAGGTTCCTTTCTCGTAACTTGTCGACGCAGGTGCTTCTCATATCTCCAGACATGTATCCCTTCAGTTCCCACAGTTCTCTCAGGGTATGCCAATACACGTTCTCACACTCCCCACATAGAGTAAATGGGAATTTTAGCGATTCAGTTGTAGAAGAATTTATTTTACTTGTTTTGTTGGAAGACACAATCTTAAAAGTCAAACTCTTCATGAGAACATGCAAATGAGGGAAAAAAAAATTTCTACCTCATGAGCTGTGGGCAAAACCTGTTAAGATCTAGGAGGAAATAAACATCACAGAAACTACTTTTTATCTAAAGAAAATGAATGTAAAGTTTTTTCAGTGAGATTAATGCATTAGAACACTTATGAAAGAGAGAAAAAACATGTTGAATCCCTCCTCCAGGTAGACATAGCAAAGTTTTAACTGACCCTTCCACATCTAAAAAAGTGATATAACCAGCTATTAAAAACTATTGTTTTCTACCCAAGAAATAATTTATGATTAACAAAATTGCATTGCTATTCAAAAAAATATCTTGAGGAAATGGTACCCAAAAGCTAATACTCTACAAGTTCACTTTTGCTGTGACATAGTTCAGGTGAAATCTGAGGCTGAAGAAAGCATCAATCCCTTTCTTAGCTGACTGTGTACATTATACATACTAATATAATAATAAAATCACATGTCCATGTTAACTTTTTATTGAGGATATATTTTTCTTACCATAAATTTCATGATTTTTGGTACCAAAACTAGTTATGATGATTTTGACTTGCAAATTTGGTAGTATTGACTCATTGTTCTGAAAATTCTATGAAATTGTGAGAAAAGAAATTGCGTACACACACATTTGCCTTTTAATTTGTCATTTATACAGAATATTATTATTGTCTCAAGAGTTAGAACAGGTCATCACACTTGACTGTAAAGCCAGTACTAAATAACTTCAAGGAAAATATATATTATGTGATTGACTTTCCGAGCAATTAAGTTTAATGAACTGTGACTCTAAAGAAAAACAATGCTTTTTTTTTTTGGTTACTCAGAAACAAACAAACACACTCTGAACTCTGCTAGCAAGTCTTTACCTCTGTAAAATGCCACTCCGTTTTTCTAAGCCAACAACACTTAAGTTACTCTTCTGATAGATGATGTTATGAATGGAGAAAACTAAGAAACTAAAATATAAATACTCAGTTTGAATGGACTCTGATTATCATGACACTTCTAACAAACTAAGATCCATTTTGTGACGTTGACGGGCTTTGCCTTCCTCATTAAATGCTGTCAAGGTAGCACACACTGCCTGCTCACCAAACTGTCCCAGCTAACTGCTAATTTTGTGGTTATGTCAGCATAGGTGGGTGCTTGCACCTCTGTGTATCCCCAGAGGAGTCAGTAGGGCTGTGAGAGTACAATTGTTTGCATGGAGTCTGGTACTGAAATGGGACTTCAATTAGCTCTTGAGTAGAAAGCTACTGGATAGCATCCAGTAGCTACTTCAGCCCGGTAGCTGTATTTCCTATTTTTCTTTCAGGTTTTTGAAAGACCATGGCAGTTGTTCTATACTTTTATGATAACTGTCTTAAATTGGACTTTCTCACCTCGTGCTTTCTTTCATTATTTCAACTCTTGTTGTCTCCTGGTAATTATTTTAAATAGCTTTTTCTTCTCTAGATCCTAGATGCCTGCCTGTGAAACAGGAGGTGATGTCAGATACATATTAACTTAGATACATACTAACTTAGCTAAAGCTGTCAAAGCATTGCCCACTTTGGGCAGTTTCTATTACAGTACTTTTTTTTCAATAAGCTATTAAATTATCTGTTACTGTCACTTTGTTGGAAACTGCAAAGAAATGAATATCATTCTCAGTGACTTTTAATAAAAACTGAAGAATGATGATTATGGGTTTTAAGTACTTGTACTGTAGTCTAGCACATCACTTAGGTAATTACACTGTGTGTGCTTTGTTCATGTTTTGATTAAGGGGTGACTCTGCAATGCTCCTATGATTGAACTTAGTGCAATAAATTGGACTGGTCTTGGACATTTGCATCAGCTTTCTTTTTATTGAACTTTAGCTGCACAGTATTTTCTGCTACAGTATTTAAAAGGCTGTCCGTAGGGATTCTTATACCATATAAACAGAAACAGTATTATACAGCAGTGAACAGCATTTCCCATGAGCTTTGGGCTATCATGTAACTCTCCTGATACTGTTGCTACAAGTTCCTAATCACAGATTAGGAACATTAGAAATTATTTTTTTACATGATTTATTGCCCGGCTATGAATGAATAGACAGTATTGTATGAGCAGATATTGAAGTAATAGTCAATTCATAGAATTGCACAGTTTTGACACGAAGTCCAATGATTACGATTTCACTTCTCTGTAATTGTACAAATATAACTTCACCTTCAAAGTAAATTTTGGTGCTATGTGTCCACATGAAGTAAAAACTAAAAAGCTTGTTCACATATCTATGGGCCGGAAATTCTGTGACTCAGTAAGAAATTCAGTTAGTATACTTTATAGATGAGCAATTTTCTTAAATTTCCAAGGTTGTGTAAATATTTCTTTTTTTGAGAAGGATGAGAAACCCACTGTGTGCTGTCCAGAGCCCATTGTTAAGCACAGCATAGTATCAGGTCTGTCTAGCTCAGTGTCCCAACCCAAACAAGGGCCTGCAGGAACAATAAAACAGCAGAGCAGATGTCTAGTAATACCACTTGTTCAGCTGCTAGAGACTAGTCACTCAGGAACTTCCTGCACCTGACATGTCTTTCTAAGCAGATTTAAGAGATTAAGAAGAAAATCTCTCAGCGTTTATCCCCAAAAGAATTTCTATACCTCTGTTTGAAAAGGAAGGTAACGATCATAGTCAAAGGTGGGGTATAGGTCAAGGTCACCTCATGGTCTAACTCAATTTGACAACTTTGTATTGTGGTTTTGTCTTTCTCCAGCCATGTCTTCTCTTCCTCTCTCTGCAGCCAGATCTCTCCTCATATTGGTATACTTAACAATAATAGTATATTTTAAAGTATTTATACACTTGATCTGTTTGGTTTTACCAAAGAAAGAACATCTGTCTAAAAGAACTACCTATGTAAATAAGGGAAATTAAGGAAACTAGTGACGGAGGGAAGAAACAAGTAAGAAACAGTAAGCAGGAGAAGCAAGCAAAGGCCAATTTTTCTATATGTTCAGCTGAATAAGTATATAATAACCTTTTAATAATGTAACAAGTGCCTGATACATGGCTAGAATTAACAACAGTTACCACAGGCATGATTTTAACAAATTTTGAACTGCAATTACTCTTTCATTCACATCCCTAACCATGTTAGTTACATCTGAGTATAATCAGAGCATATATCAGGATGTATTTCCAGAAAGAGCAGGGAGTTTTATGTCTTTTACTTTTTTTTTCTAAACTGTGTAAACAAGTTGTTTTATAGATCTTTGGTCTTTTTATCTTTACCTGAATATAGCTCAGATGGGTTAAAAGATAAACTGAATCTATAGCTTTGAAGTTATTACTGTTCAGTAAATGAGATTTCTACTTAATCTTTTCACTGAATTAGTAAGGATAATTAATTGATGAACCAACTTGTTTCCAGTAAAGAACTGCTAGCATATACATTAAGTACAGTGGGAATCAGACATTAAGACACAAATTTGATATGAAAGTGCAACACTTTGTGATATACTGAACCCAGTACAGCCCCTGGCATTTAATTAGTATTACAGATGTCATAACCTCTACCATTACACTAAGATTATGAAGATATATTGGCAGAATACAAACTTAACAGAAAGAAACTTAAAATGAAGGCAGTGCAATTTGTTGTTTTCATATCGAACTGTGAGGCTAAATATGTTTCACACGTTGTTTGTTTTGTTGTTGTTGTTTTTTTTAATAAAGAAAGTTTTCCTTCTGGTTTCCTCCAAACTTCTAGGAAATATTGAAAGATGTCATTTCATTACACAGAACATTTTGGAAGGATCTGTCAGGCAATAGGTCTGCTTGAGGTTGCGTTGATCTAATTGCTGTAGACAATTTTTTGGCAACAATAGATATTACAGGTTTTTAAAGCCCTCTCCTTCTTTCTGCTTAAGGGTCAGGTGGTTTTCAGAGCATCCCAGGAAGCAGGTTCTCCTTTATGTATGTATTTTATATTTTCTTTTATTTGGAACAAATAGTGTGTATTTCAGACTTACTGTCCACAGCACAGCTGAGCTGGACAGCTAATGTAAGAAAAAAAAGGAGGCAACAAACATGAAACCGTTTTAAACATACCTCTCATTTTTCTTCCATTTCTGTTTTCACAGCAATCTGAGTTTGCCAGTGCCTTTGTCTTGCTTTCTCTACCGGAGTCTGGTGCTGTGATAATGACATACGTAAACCGGATGTGTGGAAGTTTGCAGGGTCTGCTATTTTGAGAAACAAGATATCAGGGACAGGGACTTCTCATAGAATCATAGAATGGTTTGGGTTGGAAGGAACCTTAAAGATCATCTAGTTCCAATCCCGCTGCTGTGGACAGGGACACCTTCCATTGGATCAGATTGCTCAAAGCCTCATCCAACCTGGCTTTGAAAACTTCCGGGGAAGGGGCAGCCACAACTTCTCTGGGCAACCTGTTCCAGTGTCTGACCACCCTCACACTAAAGTATTTCTTCCTAATGTCTGATTTAATCTACCTTCTTCCAATTTAAAGCCATTAC
>NW_010301969.1:0-1861 GCF_000700745.2 Antrostomus carolinensis
TTTTCTTGCTTTTTTTTTCTTTTTTTTAATTTCCCTCTGCTTTGCTGGATTATTGTTAGTGGGAACTTTCCATGTCCACTTCCACGGTCACCAGGAAAGCAGACGCCCATCACTGAGACACCAAGAGGGAATTTTCCCTCTGAACATCTACCCTCCCTCCGCCTTCCCCTTTGTTAGGCTGCGCTATATTTAGACTGTTGGGCTTCATCTTCCTCCTTGGAGAGCAGGCTGGACACAGAGCAATCCATCCCTGCCCGCTGGCTCCCGCTGCCTGCACTGGCACGGGCAGGACAGTTCCTGCCTGGGGACAAGGGGGGCTGGGGACAGCCATGCACGGAGGAGGAGGAGGGATGGGGCTTGGAGGACATGGATGAGCCATCAATGGGGCTGGAGCAGCAGTGGGCTGGGAGGGCAGAAGGCACAGGCTTTGAGCTCTGGAGAACAAGTGTGCTGAGTTCCCAGCTGAGGGAACTGGGGGTGTTGAGCCTGCAGAAAAGGAGGCTGAGGGGAGACCTTCTGGCTCTGTCCAAGTCCCTTGGAGGAGGGTGGAGAGAGGTGGGGGTGGGTCTGTTCAACCAAGGACCAAGGGACAGGACAAGAGGAAATGGGTTCCAGTTGTGACCAGGGCAGTTGAGATGGGATGTGAGGAAGAATTTCTTTGCTGCAAGGGTTCTGAGGCATTGGAAGGGGTTGCCCAGGGCAGTGGTGGAGTCCCCATCCCTGGAGGGATTTAGAAGATGGGCAGATGAGGTGCTCAGAGATCTGGTTTAGCAGTGGACAGGTACAGGTGGACTCGATGATCTCAAAGGCCTTTTCCAAACAAACAATTCTATTACTCTGCAGACTCCAGGTGATGTATTTGGCCCCATCTCACCCCACAGAGAGCGTGGGCTGTGTCCCCCTGTACCCCACTGGACAGTATCACTTGTTGGGGTCAGGACGGCAGAAATACCTGGGGGGGGCTGGGGATAAGACTTAGTGGTGGTTCAGTCCTATTTTTTACTCTGAATATGTTTCCATAACTCTTTAGGCACTCTTCTATGTCTCTTAATTAATTTAAAATAAGAAGCCTTGGAGGACCAGGGACACTTTGCATAAAAGGTCTCCTGCTTCTCACTCCAGCTGCAGCTGCGATTTTCCAGCCCTCAGCATCTCACCCGGGATGCTGTGAGCTGGTACCAAAACCCACGTTGAAAGGAAGAAGTTGGTGGAACTGGTATTAATCCTTTACAGCCCACAGCCAAGACAGGACACACCATGTACACACACCCTTGGCTGTCTGAGTCACTGCTGGGAGCTGGTGACACAGCTGGGCATGAACCGGGTACCTAGGTCTTAGCTTAATGTTCACACCATTACAGGCAGCTTCTCTGAATGTCCAGCACACACCCAGCAAGATCCAAACCTCACCTGCCTCCTTCCAGCAGCCCCCAGGTCCCACAGCCACACCAGCATCCCTGGACGAGACCCATCCTCCTGGAGACCCCCATCAGGACTCACCCTCCTGCTCCAGGATGGCAACAGCCCCTCAAGCACTATGCTGTCCTGTCAGCAAAATTTCCCTGATACTCAGCACATCCAGCACACACCCAGCAAGATCCAAACCTCACCTGCCTCCTTCCAGCAGCCCCCAGGTCCCACAGCCACACCAGCATCCCTGGACGAGACCCATCCTCCTGGAGACCCCCATCAGGACTCACCCTCCTGCTCCAGGATGGCAACAGCCCCTCAAGCACTATGCTGTCCTGTCAGCAAAATTTCCCTGATACTCAGCACACATCTTCTTTGTCTCATTTCCACACTTTTCTATTGCTCATTTCAGCCCCCTGGGCTCACCTGGATATCTCCCCTCCCTCCTCAG
>NW_010301969.1:2025-5541 GCF_000700745.2 Antrostomus carolinensis
TAGGGACCTTACCGAGGTGACACCGTGGCTGCAAAGCCACCCGGTCCCATGCACCACGCCTGCAAAATGATGGTGCTGGCAGAGCGATTTCAGACAATGCTTTGACGTTAACAGCTTCTCTGGTTGCGCTGTCGTGTTCCATTCCAGGCCTTGGTAACCAGCATTTCATGAGGCTTTGCAGAATAATTTGTATGTTTAATACACCTCGAAAGCCCGTGTTGGGCTGCAATTAAGGCGGGAGGGAGGGAGCAGAGAGGAGAGGCAAAGCCAACCTCCTGCTGCTCGCAAAGAACCTGCTGCTTTCTGCAGAGGGCTGCTTCCATGGAGGATGCCAGGGAAGCTGGAATTAGAGGCAAAAGCATAATTTGTCATTTGCAAGTGTAAATCACAAGCTGGGCTGGTGAGAGGAGAAATGGGAGACCTGGGAGCTCCTCAAGGGAAATTATTGTTTAAAGAGCTGAGCTGGCCTGGCCCGCTGGCAGCTGCAGAGCCGGGCTGGTGGCCGAGAGCTGGGGACATGGGACCGGGCAGGATGGTGAGAGGGGGACAAGCATCCGGATGGAGCCATTGTGCAGGTCACTGCCAGGGAGATGCTGCAGCTTGGGCCAAAAACCAGCTCCGTGCTCTGTATGGGGAATAGGAAATGCCTTTTCCTGAGCACCAGGCAGCTTTCCTCTGCTTCTTTTTTTGCTTTTGTTATATAGGGATGTGAAGAGAAAATAAACAATGTTAGAGAAAATAAACAACGTTAAAGAAAATAAACAACGTTAAAGAAAATAAACAATGTTAGAGGAAATAAACTGGTTAGGCAAAGACCAGTCAGTCCCTGCTCTGGTCCTCGCAGGAGCCACGTTTGGAGGCACACACCAGCATTTATTAAACTCGTCCCATCAGCAAATAGAAACCCAGCCGGCGATGCAGTCGCAGGGAACCCGCAGAGCTCTCCTTGTTTCAGTAAATGCAAACACTGCTTCACCTGAGGAATTATGAGCTGCTGGGAGTAGAAAAGCCTCGAGTGAATTATGTAGCGTGAATTATTCTCCGAGCTCAACACTGATCCAGATTTTGCTGCCGAGGGAAGGGAGTTTCCACTCATTTCAGCTCGGGCAGGACTGGGGCCTTGGCTGGAAGATGGCAAAGGCTGAGCGTGACCTGTGTGTCACCATGGGCACAACCAGACCCACATCTCCTCCTCCCACGTGGACCTGCCAGATGTCCGTGGTGCAGGAGCGTGGGGAGGACAGGGACAGGCATCTCCAGTGAGGAGGAGGCTGCAGCCCACCCGCACACCAGGCAGGAGGGATTACTGCAGGAATAAAGCCGAATCCCCATTGTAAAAATCGTGCAGATTAAATATTTTTAAAAGCTGATCACAAGTAGCAGTGTGTGGGAGCCCGGCATCCTCAGAAGCTGTCAGAAATCTTCCCTTTTCCCTTAGAGGCAGCATCAGAGGGTGCCAGCTCCTTCCTCAGCATCCTCCTTTAACTGTGTGGGAATTTGCCTGGGGCAGAGCTGAGCCGCAGTTGATTCAGGAGCACATGAGCCGTCTTGCAGAGTCCATCAGGAAACCCATCAGCAGCTCAGATGGCTCCTGAGCAGCCCAGGTGTGAGACCTTTCAAAGTCAGGTCACCACCAAGCCTTGCACAACCGGAATCCCAGTGTTACCCACCACCCCTTCCAGCCCTGCCAGCCCCCCCAGGCAAAGGTGACACTGATGCTACCTCCATCAAGCGCTTGTCCAACTCAACCTGGGACTCATCAGCTGGAGATGTAATCTCCTTACCATGGTTCTGTGTGACCCGAGGGGCTGACCCACACCAGCTCTCGCTCCGTGCCCCACGCTCACCCAGGCTTCCAGGTTTGTGCGGGAGTGGGATCGATGGGGATTAACCCAGTTCCAGTGCCAGATGCACCACAGAAGATTTGACAGAGTATTTTAACACTCAGCTTCCATCCTACCCCACATCTTGGACTTGGAACCTGGGTGTGGAAAACGTAGTGTCCACAGTTCATGTTTTCTTCTGCTTTGCTGGGAGCCCGTGTCACCTCTGCCTTCCACCGTGCCAGCCTGGGAGACACAGGGCTCTCCTTCTTGGGACCATATTTTACTGGCAGAGGCATGAACCCCCTTCTCTGCCAAATTCCCAGCTCAACTTTCCAGGCCTTTCTCAGAAGATGACAGAAGACTGAAGTATCCCAGTCCCAGCTTGCTCTGCCTCCCCGCTTGCTGTCCGAGCTCTCCCAAGGCTGGTGAGGCCTCAGCAAGGAGCTCCTGCCTCTCCCAGCAGATCCTCCTTCTCCAGCCCAGGAATCATCACCAGATCTTGTCTAGATGATTTTTCCCCCCACTATGTTCTACTTATGTCTGTTCCTCCCAGTTAATCTCCCAGGGGTGGCCCCCACAAGCCCCCCAAGCTGTGATTTATGCCCTTCATATACTTGCAGATAGTTATCGTATCTCGCCACGGACGCCGGCGAGCCCAGCTAGGCAGATTTAGCTCTTTTAATCTCTCTTCATAAGTCAATCCCTTCAGCTGCTTAATCATTTTTGTTCTTCTCCTCCAAATTCCCAACGAGATGGTTTGTCTTGCAAGTGCCTGATGCGTGGTCATATATTTACCAAAATTTCAGCAGCTTAACACAGAAATAACACTGAGCAGAGGTTGTTTACTCGCCTGCAACCCCAAGAGTTGTTAAGCTCCTGATGGAATGCTACTGGCATGGGTCAAAGCTGCTGGTTGGTGTGCTGGGGGTGGCTCGGTTGTGACAATGCAGAGATCACAGAATCCCAGAGTGGTGGGGTGGGAAGGGACCTCAGGAGATCATCCAGTCCAACCCCCCTGCCAAAGCAGGTTCCCTACAGCAGGTTACACAGAAAAGCATCCAGGCAGGTTCTGAGCATCTCCAGAGATGGAGACTCCACACCCTCTCTGGGCAGCCTGTCCCAGGGCTCCATCACCCAGATGGGATGGACTTTGGTGACATTGGATAGTTCTTGTTGGGAATGTGTCCATAAAGAGATGTGCCCCAAGCTCTGTCAAAACACCTTTCATGGCCAAAAAAGCTCCACGGCTGCAATCACCCATGTCATCCATGGTGGCAAGGATGTACCCCACGGTGTGACACCCTGGCACTGCCCAGCCAGGTGATGGTCACCCAAATGCCAAGCCCCATGCCACGCTCGCTGGGGTTCATCACCCTTTTCTAGGACAGCCCATGAGATGTGACGAGGGAGCTGCTTTCTAATTGCTTCCCTGGCCCAGCTTTATTGCGTTTCTCTCAGAAGTGGGAGGTCTGGGGATGGTGTGTGCAGCCTGGGAAAAGCCACCTGGCCCAGGGGCCCGTCGGAGAGGAGCAGGGCATATGGAAAAGGTTCAGGCAGGCTTTGATCCTGGCAGAGTCCTTATGGGAGGACAGGCGGGCTGTGGGAGTAGCCAGAGCGGGGAGAGGGAGCACGGAGGGGCTCTGTCCTCACTTCAAAACATCAGAAAACATATTTAAGGCTTCATGATCAA
>NW_010301969.1:5555-5968 GCF_000700745.2 Antrostomus carolinensis
TGAATTCCTCGGTTAGCAAACACACTCATGCTTGAATTTACAGCCCAGGAGCTCCTGGGCTGACAGCACATCCACCTGCTTTTTTAATGGAAAAAATCTTCCCCATTTTTTTTCCAGCCTCCAAAATGAGGAGAGGAATCCACCCCCACCCCTAAAACCAGGTCACAGACACTCTGGCTGCGGAGGGGGGGCGAATAGCGTGTACCTCCCAGTGTGATGGCGTATTGGAGCCTTCACATGCAGGAGAGGGGTGAAGGAAGAGGGAGGAGAGATGTCTGAGCCCTGGAGACTTTCCAGAGGATGGTTTGTTAATCTGAGAGACAGGAGAAGACATCAGATTTCTGTCCAACCTCTCCTGGGCAGAGGGTTCCTTTGATGTCCGTCCCTGCCGCGGTGAGCCTGGCCTCCACGCC
>NW_010301969.1:6024-9040 GCF_000700745.2 Antrostomus carolinensis
AATCAGGCTGAGATGTGGGTACACAGAGGGGTCCCTGAGGAGTCTGTGCAGTGTGGGGGATCTGCAAGGGGTGCAGAAGTCTCTGAAGTGGTTCAGAGCAGTTGGAAGGGAAAAAGGGAGGACTCTGGCCGTGCCAAGGGATTTTCAGGGGGTGATTTTTTTCTCCCAGTCCCAGGGAGCACAGGACAACAAAAAGCACAGTGAACCCAACAGCTGAGGACAAGAGGGCTGGTCCCTCCCCATCCCCACATTTCAGGTGTCCCTGGGGCGTGAGGGGACCTGGTGGCACCCAAAATCAAGCGGACTCCATCTGTGCTTCGGAGAGGGGGGATCTTCTGAGCAGACCAGGGCTGGGGTTCCACCAAGGAGCCCCAGCAGCACGGGGCTGGGTGGCAGAGTTTACATTTTTCAATAACATCCCCCTCCCTCTTCCTTCCCTGTTCCCTGATATTTATCATTTCCCCTCATAATGCCTTTCTCATGATGAGAGAAAAACCTCTCCCGCTCCCCCTAACTGGGAACAATAGCTGCCCACCCTGCCAGCCCCTGCCGACAGCCTTGCTAAAGCCAAGGGCTTCCACGAGCTCCTGGTACAGCCAACACACTCTCCTCCCTGCACAAACTGGAGGTTCTTGTGTCCTTGGGGACATGAAGGGGAATCGATGTGTGTGTCCAAGCCCCCCAGGCTGCCCACACCATGGAGCATCCTCAGCTCTGTGCTGTCAAATCCACCCCCGATGTAGAGGGACAAATGAGAAGCAAAGGAATAAAAAAGCTTCCAGGGCAGGAGCCCTACCTGGGCTTCTCACAGCCACCAGCCATGGGTCAGCTCCTCTCTTCCTGGGAAGCCAGAAAACCCTTCTGGGTTGAAAAACAGAACATCTTACCCTTCTGCAGTAAGGTGTCATCCAGCAAACTGTGTACCAGAGCCCTTCAGATGTGCTCTTCAGCACCCATACCTCCAGAGATCTGCAAGGATCACTTAATGGGGGAGTGATGGAGGTCTGGGGACAAGGACTGGGGTGTCCCTTCACTGCCACCACTTGCTAGAGCTCATGGCCCCAGCCTGTCCTTGGCACCAGGCTTGGACCAGCTGTTGGACGTCACCCTGCCAGAACAGAGGCTGTGTGGCTTGAGGGCTTGGTGGGGATGGAGAGGAGCCCAGGCATGGTGAGTCCTCTATCTCAGTAGGGATGGAGATAAGCCCAGGCATGGTGAGTCCTCTACCTCAGTAGGGATGGAGAGGAGCCCCTGGCATGGTGAGTCCTCTATCTCAGTAGGGATGGAGAGGAGCCCTGGCATGGTGAGTCCTCTGTCTCAGTGGGGATGGAGAGGAGCCCTGGCATGGTGAGTCCTCCAGCTCCACTGCAGCCACCTTAGACAGGAACAGACAGCTCCGAGCAGATCCCTGCAAACCTCACCCCTGGCTGTTGTTCAGCTGCCAAGCCATAAACCTGGCTCTCCCCTTTCCAGACAGGGGTTGGAAGGTGTTGCTGTCCCCAGGGCAGGGTTGAGCAGCCAGGACAAAAGCTTGACGTGGCAGCTGGACCTGGGCTGTGAGGTGGACACGTGGGGTCCAGGGCTGCACCCACCACAACCCCTTCCAGCCCTCCATCCCCAGCCTGGGGTCTGCAGCCAGAGCTTCACAGGCAAGGGGCCAAACTCAAGTGGGAACCCACCCCAGCTCCTTTCCCCAGAGCTGGTAGCAGCAGGAAACCCTTCCTGCCTGCCCACCCATCCTTGGGGAGCACAGCAGAGCTGGGGAACCCGCTCCCCCGGACACCGAAGAGCCCCCACTCCCCCAGCCCTCTGTCTAATGGAAACTCTCTCTGCAAACACTTGCTCCCTTTATATCTTTCTCCTTTTCTTTTTTTTATTTTTTTCTTTTTTTGTATTTTTTTTTTATGGGGAGGCCTTGGAGGAGAGGGAAACAGAGGGGGCTGGCACTTCCCCCCTCTCCCCCCTTGTCTCTCCAAAATAAAGGGATGCAGCTGGTGAGGCAGCAGTTTCTGGAGCAGTATGGATGGGGTGAGAAAGTCATTACCTGCCTTGGGTTTCACTGTGGGAACGGCTGCACCTTTCACTGGGAAACGCCTGTGTCTGAGGGGGGGACTTGAGAGGGGGAGGTAGGGGGCAAAGAGGCAAAAAAAAAAGGCCTGTAAACCAAAAAGGGAAGAAAGAAAAAGAAAGGGAATTTTTTTTATTTTATTTTTTTTTTTTACATGTAGACATGTAGAGTCTGAAATAAATTACTTGTCTCCAAAACCAGCGCATTAGGAGGAATAATCGATTGAACACGCCACAAACTTTTATTTTATGGCTCTCTAAGCCTGACCGGTGCTGGGGAAGGGGAGGAAGAGAGAAGCTGTTATACCCAACACACGGGACACGGGGGGACAATGTTTTTGTCTTTCCTTTTTTCTTTTTTTTTCTTCTTTTTTTTTTTGTTCCTCTCCTTTCTTTTTGTGGGTTGTTTTTTTTTGGTTTTTTTTTTTTTTTGTTACTTTTTTTAATCCCCCCTTGGGGACTTTCCCCTTTGTTCTGTTGGAGGGAAGAGAACTGGATTGTGTTTCTCCTGCTCCTGACTAGAAGAAATGACATCAGCCCGATGCGTTTAAGCATCTTCCCTTCTGCACTCCTTACTCCTCCCTGCCCTGAACTGCTTAGTAATTTGGAGGTTAATAAGGGATTATAATTTTTTCCCCCCTCTTTATGATTATGAAGGATGGAAGCTTGGCACGGCCGTGGCAGAGAGGAGAGGAAGCAGCAGGACGCACCCATCTGCGGGGCAGGCGCTGGTTTCTCTCTGCAGCTTGCTGTGGTCCTTGAGGAGCATCCCAACCCCTCACTGTACCACTTCTCCTGCACCCCCAGCCACCAGCCCATCCCCAGGGACAGCTTTCCTGCATCCCAGCCCCACCCCAAGATCCATGTGGATACATCCCCATCTCACTGTTGTGTGGGCACAGAGCTGCGGGCAGCCCCGAGACCCTCCAGGCTCTCGTAAAGTGGCTGG
>NW_010301969.1:9074-9382 GCF_000700745.2 Antrostomus carolinensis
CAAAGGGGCAGAAATTAAAAGACGATTTCCAGAGCCAAAAATAAAGATGTGAAAAAGAACAAGAACGCGGCAGCAATCGGGGGAACGTGAGGATTCGTGACAAGTTCCCAGCCTAATAGTGATATTCACCAGGAGGGTCATTAACTCCCGCAGTGGGAGGAGATATTCAGCGTTTTCGGAAGCCCCTGGGTCAGTTCCCGGGGTTTTTCTGCCTCCCTGAGTCTCTGTTCCAGTATCCGGAGGGGCTGGACTCGCAGCCGGCTCTGCCCCGAGGGGCTCCAGGCTGCCGGAGCTGATATCCCCGCTCC
>NW_010301969.1:9440-18161 GCF_000700745.2 Antrostomus carolinensis
AGCAGGGTCTTGAGAAAGCAGTGGTGGAGCCTCTTGTTCACAGAGATCCTGCTGGAGTGGATTCACAGCTGGGGTGGAAGTGCTAAAAGCCACTGCTAAGAGCCAAGGCTGAGGGAAGGACTGGAACCTTGGGGAGAAGCAGGTCTGGAGCAAGCGGTGATGTGCGCTGAGCAAGCCCTGCCTGAAAGCAGATTTCTTCTGCTGTCTTGGTCAGAGCACAGACTTTCTCAGTTTGCTCGGTCCAATGGGCCAAAAAGTGACCACATTTTAGGGGAATCGAACTTATTCCACTTAACCTGGATTTCAGGAAAAAAAACCCCCATGGGGAAAGTCCCTCCTGCTGTTGCACAGGCAGAAGCTCTCAGCTTCCCTGAGGGGACAGCAGCCGGGCAGTGAGCCAACCTTGGCAACGTGTTCTGAATGCCCTAAATCTCACTAGAAGAACACAACCACCTTCTCGAGGCCCAAAATTCAAGGTCACATTGCATACCTGGAGCCAGCCGTGCCAACCCGCAGGTGAGTCAGCAGCTCTGGGAAGATCTGCCTTACCCCAAGGTGCTTCACAAGAGACATCGGTAACCTCAAGGATTCAACCGACTCAATGCCTTGCTTCTGTTATCCATAATTAAAGTTACACTGAGAAAATAAATCTTGTTCCCCACTAATATGACGGAGGAGCGTGTTAAATGATGGCTCGGTTTATCAAATGATTGCCCAATGCAGCTACCTTCTTTAATAACTTATGATAAAACATGTCATAAAATGATTTGGGAATTAATACCTCCTGGAAGATGCTGTGACAAACTGCTATAATATGTTTCGCTACAGGAAGGTGCGTCGTCTTGTTTTATTTAAAGAAGCTGCAAGTGGATTTAGTCTTCATGTAAATAAGGGGCTGATTGACAGGCAAGGGCTTAAGAGAGAGCGTGGGTGGAAGAAGAGAATTGCCCTGGCAGCTCTGCTGGCGTTGCCTCCCCATCCTCCCCACTCCCACGCTTTTCCACTGATGCCTGGTGGATCCCTGCACCTTTTCTGCCCTGTTACATCCCTTCCTCCTGCTTTCCCCCCCCTCTCCCACACACCTTCCTCTGATAACCTCTGGGATGGCAGCATCTGCATCCAGCTCCTTAGGCTCTGGGATTGACCTACTTCATCCTGAAGTCATGTTAATAGCTGGAGGTAGACGCTGTGGCTTCCACCTCGTCCTCACTTGGAAGTGTTTACAAGTGGTTTGAGAATCCTTGTCAAAATACAACCGTCAGGAACCGCTGGAGACACCGAACGGAAACTGAGAGAGAGGAGCAAATAAAATTAAAAAAAAGGAAGAAAAAGCATCCTGTAAAAATATCACTCTGTTACATGGGTCACATTTGATTATCTCCTATGAAAATTGAGTTCTCGGCAGGAGATGCAAATTTTTCACAGTGCAAATCTGCTGTCAGACTCTGCAGGGATTTCCCTGGAGGAGCTCTCATCGCAAGCCTCCTCCTCCTCCTCCTCCCCAAACCCAGCAGCAGCATCCTGGGGCTCCATAAAGGCTCTTGCACCCACCTTATACCCTCCCTAGTGCCCAGCACCGAGGTGGTACCTCTGGGCAGTGGGCAGCAAGGAATCCTGAGCGGCACCAGCAGCTACAGCCCCACTCCAGGGACGGGAGCGACAGGGGGTATCGTGGGGAAGAGAAAACCAAGGTGTTTTTTTTCACCTTCCACCAATCTGGGAGTTTTAAGAGTGTGGTGGTTTCACTTGGCTGCAGCCAAACACAGGCGCTCGCTCACTCTCCCCCAGCCACCCAGGGAAGAGGGGAGAGGAACAGAAGGGTAAGTGAGAAAACTCAGGGGATTGAGATAAAAACAATTTAATCATTAAATAATAATAATAGAATGTGGAAATGAGTGATGCCCAGTGCAGTTACTCACCACCTGCTGACTGATGCCCAGCCTGTCCCAGCCAGCGAGCCTGGAGCAGAGACAGTCCCCAAACCCAAACCCTGGAGGAGCAAGAGCCCAAGTGATCCCCGAGAGAATCCCCAGCTTTGTGGTCAATCCTCATTAATATACTGAGTATGACGTGATACAATGCAGAATATCTCATTGGCAGAGCCAAATGCCAATTTGGGTTTTGCTAATTACCGCGCTTCCCCCCTCAGTGCTTTGCAGATTGGCAAAACATGATGACCTTGGACTTCCAGCTGCAACTAAAAACATCAGCACCTGATCAACATTCTTCTCGTAACAAATCCCACCCTGAAACCAAACCACAGTACTTTCTAGCTACTAAGGAGAAAATTAACACTATTGTAGTGAAACCAGGACAGAGCCACCTTTATCTTCTCGCTTAGACACCAGTGCCATGCAGCCCATCACCTCTGTCCACCTTCCTAAGGCAACCCACACGTGATGTCCAAATTCCAGCTGCATCTGTCCTGCTGAGTGAGTGACCGGTGTCCCTGCTGTGCATCTACTGGCCCCCAAACACCCCCCAACTCCCCTCTGTGGGGCTGGAGGAGCTCCCAGTAGCACCCCTATAAAGTCACAAAGCAGTTCTCATAATGGGCCCCTGTTTTCCTACTCTCATAAATGTCCAAAACATTTGCATTTTAGACTGAAATTCCCCATGTTTCATCTCCGCCCAAAGGAGAATGTCTGTGGGGAAAGTCTGGGCAAATTTCCTTCATCCATTTGCAATTTATCAGCAAAAAAAAATTGGAGTTGGAGAAAACCAACTTTTTTTCTAAAGTAAAAATAGTCTAACCACACTTTTATAAAAAAATCATGGCTAAAGCAAAACAGCAAAAGTTTGTAACTTGAATCCTGGACAGAACCACAAGCTTTACAAGGTTGGGGCTGGGGGGGGGGGGGAAGGAAATTAAAAATAAATAAAAATTCCCACATTGTAAACTAAATTAGATAAATACCACAAAACAAATATTGCATGTATTGGAGAACTCAAACAATCAGTTCAGACCCTGCCCAGTGTCCTGTTTTGTCTTTGTTAGCCATGAAAATTCGGGTAATTGTGCTTGCTGCCAGGAACCTCAGCAGAAACAGCTAGATTTAAGTAAATATTACAGAATATCCATAGGAAACACATTTCAAGTCGATAAGCACAAAATGTATGTGCTACTAACCTCACTCAACAAGTCGCGTTCATCCACAGGCGACGCGGAAACACGCAGCGTGACTCGCTCGCCCAGTAAAGCTGCTTGAATTTTGACTGCCAGATTCTGGAGGTAAATTGCTTACAAATGGGCCCTGGATGGATAAAAGTTATTGGTTACAATCGCTCAGAAAAAAACATAAAAAATAAATTTAAAAAATTGGGTAATTGCTTTAATTAAAATCACACTCTGCAGACAATTAATGGGTGAGGGAAACCCCCAAAGCACAGACTTGCTGAATGGGACAAGTGAGCTGTTGGCCCAAGTGGTGGTTTCTCACATGCTTGAGGAGCACCTCCCATGCACAGCGCTGGCAGGAGATCCCATCCACCCACTCAGCGAGGACCAGCTTCTCCTCTTCATGCTGCCCATGGCCATTCTTCTTCAGTCTGTATAAAAAAATCAAGAGATACCTGCTACCCTGACCTGCTGGCTTGGGTTCATCCCAGCTGACCATGGAGACCCAACAGAGATGGTTACAGCACAATCTTTTGAGGTTTGAAACTCTCCCCATCTCCTAAAGAGCACAATGATGGGGGTCTTCCCATGGTCCATCAGATGGAAGGGGGCAGCTGTGACATCCAGGGCTGTGGGGGAGGATGGGGAAGAGGAAGGTCACCCACTGGTGCTGCTGATGGGAGCGTGGTGGTTTCTTCCAGGCTGACACACACTGGATTCGGCAGCAGGTGTAGGATGGAGTCATGCAACGAGAGCTTGGTGGATCTACAAAGTTAGAAATAAGGAAGAAAATCAGGAACTTTTTTTTTTTTACAGCTTCATTTGCCAAACCCCCCCCTCTCCTCTCTGCTTTTCATCTGGGGAGAGTTTTGAATTTCCATGTACTCGTTTCCTTTTTACATTCCAGTCTCTTCTCTCCGGTCTGTGCACGATGCTCGTTGCCCAGACGCTCTCGCAGTTCGTCTGACACGTGCAATACCTTCCCATGGGAGATGCCTTCCCACGGGAGGAGACTCAGCCCTACCACCTGCCCCACCACCTCCTCTGCAGCCCTGGGGGAGTGGGACAAGGAGGGTTTGAGGGGAGTGAGCTGGGGGTCTGGTGAATTCCACACCCCCCGGGCAGGCTGTGGGCGCTTGTGCCTCGCACATCCCCTCCACGCCAGTCCCTGGGTACCAGGAGAGGGTGGATGCCCATGGGTAGGGGTGCAGAGGGGAAGGGAGGGACCCCCAGGCAGGACCCTCAAACCCCAGTGAGATCTTATTTCCTCACCATGCTCTTCCCCACACCCAGCCATTGAGTCCAGGGACCCTCTGTGTGCTCCCCGCCCCCCCCCATGGGGGTCACTTCATCCCTCATCCCCCTGAGCCAGAGAAAAGAGGCAGCCGGGGCACCAGCTCCACAAACCAGCTCATTTCACAAGAGAACATTTGAACATTGCCTAAGACCTCTTAAAACCCGATATGATCCCATAAACTCTGCCCACCTTAACTGGTATTAAACAGAATTGTCTGAAACCGTGTTGTAACCGAGCAGTAAGTCAGTTCATCTTGCTCCTTCCCTGTCTCTTCTAAATGGGGGCTTAGGGGAAAAAGAGCCATCAAGGAGCTCCAACCAGTAATAATGGTGTTATGTTGCAGTAGAGAAAATTAAAGTTAAACATTAGGGAAACCTTTATAACTCTAGTTAAGAGTTCAGACGGTGGAACAAGCTGCTCAGGGAGATTGTTGAATCGCTTGCCCCAGAGATATTTAAGGATAAGGCTAAGTACACATCTGACAAGGATGGTTTACCAGCCTGATGTGGAGGATAAAACAGAGCAGGTGAGCTGGTAGAGGTTCCTTCCAGCCGTAATAACTCTATGTGATCAGTGCAGAGCCCCTCCGCACTGGAACATCATAAAAGATATTCACATTTTTCACAGCCTCTAACATAGAAACGCACCCGCAGAGCAGAGCACTTCCCAGAACTATGTGACACAGAAACAAGGCTCTGGCACCGCAAGAACTAAGTGGCTGGTGCTCAGGAACTCAAGAGAGCTGCAGGAAATGTAACAGCTCAGAACAAAGAACTCCATAACGTGTGCCGAGGGAAATTGCTGGACGATGGGAATGCGTCCAGGAGGACTTTAAACCTCTCCATCCAGGAGGCTCCACTGCTGGGGCAGCAGAAGCAGAACCAGCAACCCAGTGTTTGAACTGCTCAAGGTTTTCTCATGAAAGCACTGGGACAGTTACACAGTCCCTCTGCCTCCTCAGCCCTTCGTGTAGGAGCTGCAGATACACAGGGTGGGCAGAGGACTGAGGTGGGGTCTGAGGGGTCTCAGAGGGTCTCAGCTCCTCCAGCCATAGCACAGGTCACCCTCCCTTGGGTGCTGCCTGCTTCTTGCACCAGCAAGAGCCACTTTCCAGAGATGGGTTGCTCCATCTATTGGGATGGAGGACATGGGAACCCTCCTCACCTCCACAGTAGCCCCAGGCACAGAGTTGCCCCGATAAAACCCTGTCGAGCTGCTGAGCAGAGGCACAACTCACTGCAACACCCAAAGAAGTCCTCCAGCCCTTCAGATGCAAGGAGGAAGGGATGCTTCCCAGAAACTCAAGCCGGGCACACCAGGAGAGGGCCCCAGCTCCCTTCCTCGGGATGAAGCCCCCCAGCTTCAGCCCACCCGATGCAGCGAGGTGGGGGCCAGGGATGGGGGGAAGCCAGGCTGGAAGCGGCTGATAATCTCTCAATCAGCCCTAGCTAATTTGTAAGGCATTACTGAAATGTCGACTGTACATGTGTTAGTGTTAAGTCAAGTGGAAGGTATGCTCAAAATGTGATAAAGAAGTGGCTCGAGGAAGGAGGAGGAGCGCGGTCGATAAAGAGAAGGACCCAGGGCCACCCAGTGCCATGACTGCAAGTGTCCGCTGACAACGTGATGGGGATCCTGCTCAGGGAGGCAGTCGGGATGTCTCTCGTTCTTTTGCTGTCCCCAGCATGGGTAGAGTCACGGGTAGATCCTTGGACTTTGGTGTTTGCTCAGTTTCTCCTGAAATGTCACTTGTAGAGAAGCACAAGGGACAATTGAGACGCGAGTGAAGCGCAGCACAAGGGTGCGAGCAAAGAGGGGTACGTACAGCTGAGGTCCTCTCCTTCATGCTGCTTTGGTGTTTCTTCCTCTATGACCTCCCTGGTCCCTGTGATCCCCAGCACGGCTGGACAAACCAGTGGTCTGAGCCAGGACCCTCTGCATCTGCTCCCCTTCTCCGTGGTGACACTGGAGCTCTTCTTGGATTCATCCCAAAGCCGTGGCTTTGAAATTCTGAGAGAGGGAGAATGGAGAGGGAGAGAAGGCTTTGCCTGGCCAGCAGATCCCTCCCAGGACTTCAAAGCCTCTTGGATTCATCTCAAAACAAAAGAAGATTTCTTTAATTTTCCATCAGGACAGGGGGAGAAGCCTCCCTGCCAACCTCTGCTCAGCGCCTTCAAGCCAGCGAGCGGGGCAGCACAGCTCAGAAGGGGAAGGTAGGAAAGTACATCATCTCCTCCTACCTCAGCTCAAAGCAGAGGAAGAAGATGGAATGCCAGAAAGATTGGCAGCAGGAAACTGGATTTCTTCTTCAATTCCAGCAATTTGATCTATCCACGTGCAGCCTGCCTTCGCTTCGGGTAGCGCCGGGATGGGGAGGTGGGTGTGCAGCCCAACTTCCAGCTGCTACGGAGGCAGGAGAGCGCCTGTGTTTAATGGCTGTCATCTTAGCAGGTGCTATTTCATATTTGATGTTTAGTCTGGTTTGTCTGCTTTTCCCCTTTAGGATTGGGTCTATTCTAAACAAACAGAGCCAAAAACAGGCTTAGAGAGGAATCAAGTTCAAAGACACAAATTGATTTCAGACTGGCCAGGCAGCTAACACACCATCGCACCCGAAACTGGGGTTCAACTCCTGGCTGGCATCCACCGCTTCTGGGATCCTCAGACATCTGCAGTGCTGCTGCAGGGGACAGAAGGCTCTGGGTCCAAGATCTGGAGATGTTTCACCTCCCCATCTGAAGACTCATTGCCCCAGAGAAGCACCAGATGGAGCTGCTGGTGGGAAAGGTCTCACTTGCCTTGTCCTACCTTTGGGATGGAGTGACAACCACCCAGCTTGGGGAACCCTGGTGGAGTCTGGTCCCTGCCAACAGCCACAGATACAAACTCCTGAAGAAGAATCACCACTATCAGGGATTTTTAGAAACTATATTAAATTTTTAGAAATTATATAAAAAAAAAAACCCACAAAAAATAAAGCCAATCCCAGTGTCACTGGCATCTCCTTGGCAAGGTACGGAGGTGTAACAGCACGTGTTTTACAGCTCGTGAGCTGCAGACAGCTGGAAAAACAGTTAACGTTCCTGTTTTACATGCTCCAGCCTGGTTTCGCAGGGAGCAGGTCTAGCAGCTGAACTCTGCCAAGACAGGCAACTGCAGGTATTTAACTTAAGAATGAGATTTGGATCATGATGCACCAAGGTCTCTGAGGTTTCTTGACACAGTGGAAAACATAGAGAGGATCTAGTCTCTGTAGGCTCAGCTTTAGGGAAGAAATTAATCTGGCGCTTTGTGGTTTAGAGCATGGCACGATAAGTAGGAGCAGACACGTGGATTTAGGGGGCTCCTGGATGAGGTTACCCACTGCCTCCCAGGCTAAACTACCCCTTGCTGCTGCTAAAATGGGGCATCTGTGAAAAACAAGGACAGGAACAAGGGTAGATGTGCAGTGTGGAAGGGATGGATCCACTGGCTGGACCCATTCTGGAAGTGTTCAAGGCCAGGCTGGATGAAGCTTTGAGCAACCTGGTCTAGTGGAAGGTGTCCCTGCTGCTGGCAGGGGGGTTGGAACTGGATGAGCTTTAAGGTCCCTTCCAACCCAAACCATTCTATGATTCTATGATTCTGCCCCCCCAGCTCACATCCCGAGATGTACCAAGGCTCCCTGCGCCTCTGGCCCTGGGAAAACCACTTTGTTCTTCCCAGGACACACGGCCTCAGCCCAAAGCTGTGCATCCTACAGCAGGGTGGGACAAATCCCACCCTGGAAAAAGACACCAGCGCTCGCAGATCATCTCAGCTCCCTCGTCCCCACCCCTGCCTCCTCAGACCGCAGGGGAAGAGAGAACCAGACTTATTTTTTCTTGCCTAAATGAAGAGCAGGGTAACCCTAAAGTGACCCCAGATGCCTGAGCTGACCTCCTCACCCAGCGAGCCTTCCAGAGCTGCTGTTAACCAAGAGCTTTGCAGCCAAGGCCAGACACCCAGGAGCCTGGGGTGGTTGGGGGAGGATTATAGGAGCCAAAATATTCCGATTCCTCCAGTGGTAACAATGCAGCAGGGATGGGGCTGGCGGCCGGGATCCTGGGATCCACACTGAGCTTCACCATGCAGTGTCACCGCTGCCTCGGGGCTCAGATGGGGACAGCTCTGGGGGCAATGGGCTCCCAGATAAACACGATGCTTTTTGGCCAGTCAGCCACCTCCAAACATCAGCCAGCTCTGGCTAGAAATGCAAAATCCATCCAGCCCCGGCTCTGGGGACAGATCAGGCAGGGTCTGGATGTGATTTTTTTTTTGGTCTCAT
>NW_010301970.1:0-242 GCF_000700745.2 Antrostomus carolinensis
GGTTTTTGGGGTGATTTGGGGTGATTTTGGGGGTGGTTGGTGGGAAAATGGGGAAAATGGGGGAAAAAGGGAAAAAATGAGAAAAAAAATGGGAAAAAATGAGAAAAATGGGAAGAAATGAGAAAAAAAAAGGGAAAAAAAGGGAAAAAAGGGAAAAAAAAAAGGGGAAAAAAGGGGAAAAAAGGGGAAAAAAGGGAAAAAAGGGAAAAAAAGGAAAAAAAGGGAAAAAAGGGAAAAAAAGG
>NW_010301970.1:622-880 GCF_000700745.2 Antrostomus carolinensis
AAAAAAGGAAAAAAGAAAAAAAAGGAAAAAAAGGAAAAAAAGGAAAAAAAGGAAAAAAAGGAAAATTCCCCCAATTTTTCCCAATTTTTCCCATTTTTAACAGTAAATTTTCCCAAATTTCTGAATTTCCAACAGAAATTGTTGGTTTTTTTGGGGGGTCGATGACGTCATCACCCTCCGGGGCCAAAAATGAGCAAAAACCTCAAAAAAAAGCAAATTTGAGGAAAAAAATTAATAAAAAAAGCCAATTTAGCCCCA
>NW_010301971.1:0-9184 GCF_000700745.2 Antrostomus carolinensis
CCAAACCATCCTATGATTCTATGATTCTGTACTCGTTTATGGTGGCTGTGACCTGATAGAAATAACATCCAGCTCTTTTCCTCTAGCTTGGCATTAAATTAATTGCAACTTAGCGTTTAAGGATTAATTTTTCTGTAAATCATTGTCTACAGGCACCACTTACTTAAAGCATTGATTGCTGAGCACCATGGTGCTCAGCTATGAGGATGCCAAACTTTGTGCTTCCTCTGTCAGTCTTCATCTCCCTCAAAGCGGAAGATTTCTACCAGCAAGAGAACAAACCTACTTTTCATTTTAATGCAAGTCAGTCATTTGAGAGCTTTGTTTGGGTTGTCTGTTAATTTTTGTAAGTAATATAATGGCTCCATTCTCCAAAATGATGTTCATATGTGTCACTTGTAAGGAAGGAAAAATTACTAAACTATTTAGGCAAATTAACTTTAAAAAAAAACATAATTTGATCATTTCTGGCACTTAAAACTGCTAACTGTTTAACAAATATCTTGAAAAGTAAGTAAGATGTAAGTGATATTCTTTGATATTAAAAACTTGGGGTTTTTAATGTCAGTATGTTGGTAGTTGTAGCTAGATACTTACTCATTTTCAGCTTTCACAAAAGTAATTCCAAATACATGTAGCCAGATAGTTTTGTTGGACCAGATTGTTAGGTTTAGATAAGAGAAAAGCAAAGCTCCTCTTCTTCCAAAAAAAAGACATTAAGCAGGAAAAAAATGTTAACAAGGTAATGAAATGAGGAGTTGTATCTGTTGTAAAACTAATGAGTTTTCTGGATTTTCTTGTCAGCAATGCAAATTAAGCCACTGCTATCTAATATTGTAATCTGTTCTTGAAAGCAGTAATTTCCTAGTTCATGAACTTCTTTAAATATTTTGAATTAATTGCAGTGAAGATGATAAAGAACAGTTGCCCTTATAAGTAGGAGCATCTCTATAGATCTTACTTTTTATTACGTATTTGATGGGTCTGAACAACTGAAGAACATTTTTACTCTCCAGGGTCAACAGTAAATTCAGATTTAGTGCTCTGAGCTGCTCTGAAACACTGGAATCGTGACCTTTCTTATTCTGTGACTTTTGCTTTCCTCCTACTCACTCCTCTCACATTTTCTGCATATTCAGTTTTTCTTTTTTTATCCTCCTTCTTCAAGATTAATATGATTTTCTCTCTTTCTTCCTGTTTTTGACCAACAACCATACATGCTTATGATTAAAACTGTGAAGAACACATGTTTCCAATCATTCCATATTGTTCTGTATTGTATTAGAATCTACTACTGGTGCTGGCTGAACTGAAATTTGGAAAGGTATTTAAAGTGCTATCTTGATGATCATCTTGGACCCTGTCACACATTCATGGATGTCCCAGCAACTTGCTATTAAAGATAAATATCATCATACTATGTGTGCATGCATACATGTTATATATAGAGATGTATGTGTAAGGGAACCAGGAATCATTTTGAAAGTATGTTTCGTAGGATATTTTTTTGTTTTGTTGTCCTTTAACCAAAAGTGATTATAAACCTTATTTAGATGATCCACCTAGTTTCCAAGACTCTGGTTTGCATAATGTACAGAAAATACATTTGGTGTAACAATCTCAGCAAGGGAGCTTTTTTAGAAGCAGGTATGTATGTGTCCAGAGGGAGGATGAGGAAGGGTAAAGTAAATTTTTGTGAAATTTTGTAAGTTTTTGAGAAAATGAAAGGTACTGAGTTTTAGAAATGTATCTAAATTTTAAAATGAATTATAGTTTAAAGAATTTAGATCTTGACAATTGGGTTGGGAAGAGCAGAATCTGGCAATGCATCAGTGTGATCTGTAACTTTTTTTAAAATAAGATTTGGTTACTTGTTTATGGAGCATTAATGTTTTGAGTTTTAAAAATGAGAAAAGGAGCCTCTTCTGATACTGTAGGCAAGCAGGAATCAAAATAGTGAAGGAAAATAAAAGGCCTCTGATTGATAGAAAAATTTTCAAAAACAAGTATATGTTACTATAAAAATTAGGACTGTGATTACGGTGTTTTACTACTGTATGTATGTTTTTATGGGTGTTCTCACAGAATTCTGAGGCGCTGGATTTGAGTCATTTTCAAAACAATTAATGGATATATCTGTCACATGAACATTGCTTCAGTGAATTCCAGTATTTTTGTCTCAACAGTTAAGCCTTATCTAGATTTACATTTCCATTTAGAATTAAGAATTGTTTCCATACATGTCCTCAGGCTTTTTTTATCTTCTACCAAGGGCATGAATGTTTTCTACAAAAGAATCTTTTTTTATTTTTATTTTTAGAAGCAAATACTGACTTGATATTTACTGATAAACCAACGATCTCTTCTATATTGAAGTGGAATTTTACATTCTGATGTTTTGTACCAGACACTTATTTCAAAAAATTTAAAAGATGTAATTTTGAGTTGAAAACAGACATATATATTTGTAATATTTGTGGTTTTACATTTAGGTATTATAAGGGCTCAAAATAGTGAACACGGTAGTGTAAACATAAACATACACCTTTTCCTCTATATTTGTGTGTATATATCTGTATATTAATATTAAACACAGCACACAGAGCAGGCTGCATACATTACTAAAGCCATGGTGAATGTTTCAATTTGGGAATTTCATCAATGACATACAACTGCTTTTCCAGGAAGCCCCAGCTGTATGTAGTGCAAATTTGTGACAAAAATGCTTGGATGTGCTTTGCTGACAGATTTGCTAATGCAGCTGTCTCAGTGTGTATTGGTTGAGGCTGGATGTGGGGCAGCCTGCGGAGCATTTGCTGTGGTTTTAGTGTTATATGATGTGGTTTTTTTTTTAATTGGGTCATTTACACAGCCTTTTAAGCCCCAATTTAAAATCTTGGGCAGAGGTTTGTCTTCCAAGCTTTATCGTTGTAGCATTTTGAAGAGGCTGAGGAGGAAGGCTTTACTGGCTTGCAAAGAAGTGATGCAGAAAAGAGAAAAGATACCATATATATCCTCTCTACAGCTGACAGGCAAGGGTCTGCTGTATGCCCGTGCATATAGGACATGAGGAACATGGTCTGTATTAAGGCTGTTGCAGAAGCTGGCTACCTCTTTTAAACAGAACATCATGAAATTTGCCTTCATGTTGCTTTCTGATTCATTTAGCTGAAGAGGAGAAGAAAAGCGTGTGGCTCTGCCTATGGTTTCTCTACCATTGTTTACTGTGTATTATATCGTGTAATCCGTCAGCCAACTTTAATTTCACAAGCTATTCGTTGTGTTTAAACAGTGCATTTCTTATATTAAATATTTATGGAAGTCTTTGGGAAGAATACATTAAAATGGCAGATGGAGGACGTTTCAAGCATTTTCTTGATTGAAGGCTGGGGACCCCTGTGAATTTGAAGTCTGCTTTCAAGGAAAGTTCACAATGTCTGATTATAACCCAGGCAGGCAAGAATTCCACCAATTCCCTGCACTGTGATTTCAAAAAGCAGTGGCTGCCTACAGTCTTCATGCTTCAGCACCTTTCATTTTCACATCATTTGCAAGTGCACTGAAGAATGGTGAACAAAAGCATTTACAGTTGTATTGCTTATTAATAATTCAGCAGACCTGCAACTTTTGCACATTAAGATTACTTTACTCATTGATTTTTAACTACTAAAGCTAAGTAGGAAATCTGGCTTTTGATGGCAGTCCAATCGAGACATGTAGGTTACACCAGGAACCTGGGATTTTTGCGAGCTGGGTGTAGAAGGAGCCAGACAGTGTGATGTTGTTATGTCAGGCAGGTGAAGTGTCCCAGGTCCTCAAAGGAGAGGGCAGGTGACGTGGCTGCTGCCTTTCCTCAGCTCGCTGACCTGGCTGCTTCCTGTTACTGCTTCTCCAAAAGATGCCATGAGCACCTCTGCTGATGTGCAAAGACCGACTTGCAAGCACATTTCATTTTTAATACTCATGAATTTCACTAGTTTATCAATTACAGTAGCTGATTATTTTAATTCACGTGACTTGATGACATTTGTATGTCATTTTCTTTGACCATGAGCTATTTCCAGCAATGACTGCAAAACCAGAACCTTTTTTCCTAGAAGCTTGTACTGCAGCTCCTTTTCCTTCACTCTGATAGAAACGTTTTCAATACCTATATACATGAGAAAATAAACCTAAGATTATGTGTTTTTAGAAATAAAAATAAATAAATAATACAACATAATAATAAATATTAAAATAAAACATAGTATAAGAGGTGCAGTCTTTTACACACACTTGTAATTCATATGACTAAAGGCGTATTTGGCATTGTCTTTATTTGATAACAACTTTACATTTTCAAAAAATATTTAAACTGTTCAAATGATAGAGAAACATTTGGGAAAGCATGCAGCAAGATAGCATCTAATGAGCAATTTTAAATCTTTTTAGTTTGTTTATTAATTCATAAACCTATGTAAATGTGATATGATGGTATCTGAAGTAATAAGGTGGAAGATGAATAACAGAAGCAGTGGTATATTGAGCGACAAAGTCCACTAGGATATATTAAACATATTTTTAAAAAACAAACAAACAAACAAAACCATTGTTTCAATGAAGTTTCATGACAATAGCATGCCATTTAGGAAGGTTTCTTTGAGGAAAATATATTAAGTAATGTTCTGCCATCTAAAGAAACCTACCTTTTGCTTTTATTCTTTGCTATAATAGCTCTAGTGTTTTCCCATTGCAAAATATGTTTGTTTTTGTCATTTGAACTTTTTGACATTTTCCACTTCAACTGTATTTATGCTTTTGCTATTCATAAATTCTGAAAAGTTCAAGTATGAAAAAAATGAGTTTTGTGACTGCATGTTACCTTATAAAAATGTATACCCTGAGTGATAGTTAGTTATTACATATTGGGAGTATTGTACCCATGAGTTGATTAAAAAAAATAAAGTTCTTGCTGCAAAGAGGCTCTTGTCAGAGCAAAAAGCTTTGCAACCTCAGCAAAAATCACTATACCCAAAATGCCTTGAAATGCAAGCAAATGAATCAGCCCTTTCAGGTTTTATATACACAAATTGGATATTCTTCTTACTTCTGCAACTATGAATTTGGCTTGGGTTTGTTTTGGGGTTTTTTTTATTACTTTGTCATTCTGTGTCCATGGGAACCATCAAAACAGCTGTCTACTCTGTGCAGGTTGGGCAGCTTAATCGTGTCTCTAGACCTTACACTAGTACTGATGCTGAAGAGGACGTGCTTATGATGGAGGCTGGGATTGATAACAGGGCAGCTTTGGAGTCAGTATTACTTCCTCAGAAGTTCTTGTATCTTAAGATTTGATTAAAATTTAGAAATCCCATACATTTCTCTGAAAAGTTATATATATACTAGATATTATCTATATAACTAGATATAGTTATATCTATATATGGGGGGGGTTGTTTGTTTGTTTGTTTGTTTGTTGTGGATTTTGTTGGGGTTTTGTGTTTGTTTTTTGTTGGTTTTTTTTTTTTACTTAAGAACTTGTAGTTTTCCTTTTAATTTATTTTAAAAGACATACTGGGTATTTTGAAACTTCCTGAACACATGGGTAATAAAGTTAGGTCTGAATTCAAATCTAAGAAAATAATTTCCACAGAAAATTGAGGGAGAAATTTCAACTGCAATTCTAGCATTGTTTTGCCATGTTGCTGTAATATATTCACTGTAAAAACTAGACGCTGTGTAAATAAGTGAGTGGCAGTTGCCTCAGGCACAAATTTTTACTGATGCAATAAGATAAAAGTAATTAAGAAACATGCAGACTGATGGGTAATTAAATCCATGGGAAGCATTTTGTAACTAATTACTACGTTCTAATCACGGATTGCTTTCTATTTGTCAAGGTAAGTGTATATAATTACACAGTTCCCATTTTCTTTCATCTAAAATCATCCCAGTTGGATGAGTATTTTTCAAGCAAGCCCAGACCTCTTAGTTTTTGGCAGTTCTTTTTCCTTGGAATAAAACAAAGTGGTGGTTATCTTCTTGTCTGAATCCAGGTGGCACAGCTGTCAGTACTCAACTGTTGATGCTCTCTGCCATGCCTTCATCACCTCATGCCCTGTGACACTTTATTCTCATTGGTTTTAGGTGTACTCTGTTTAGATGCCTAATGCCATTCCTGATCCATGTCACTAGACTGATTTCAAACACTAACCTTTAAACAGCAACCTTTAAGCATCCTAATTGCATGTCTTTGTACGCCTCAGCTTTAAAAGTGCAAATATTGTAATACCTGAAATAGAAATATTTCCTTTTGTTAGGAAAAGTGATACAGTTTAGATAAAGCCTTGTTAGTATGCGCTTAGACTTAGTTTTTTCCTAATGTGACGCTTCAGTTTGACTTTAAGTTGGTTTATGTTTTCATCTTGACGAGGTGTTTGAGGTAAATCAAAATGTGTTTCTATACTTGATTTTGCCTTAGAATGCAGAATTCCCTGGAATGTTTTAGGTAAGCCCAGATTTTCCTTGAATCAAGACAAAAGCATGGACTGGCTAGGATATGAAAATTGTAGCTATCTTTGGAATTGCTGTTCAGTACGTTGTCTTTTGTTACAAAATCATGGATTCATCTGTCATCAGTTAACTTGGCCATCTTCTCCTGCCTTGTTTACACCATGACAAACGACTGAAGTAGGTAACGTGTGTAAACATTGCTCTCTCGTGCCAGGGAACCACCACGAATATGTAGTAAGCTTGTGCTACTTTCCTCCAGCGATGGTCATTACTGGATGCTTTGGGAACAGTGAAAGCAGTAAGGCAGCTCAAGGTGAGACTTAGCTTAAGCCTTGCATCGCTTTCCAACTTCTATGGCCCTCCCATGCCAGAGGCTGCAGCCTGAAAATCACATTTAATAGCCTCTCCTTCCATAAATTTGCCTACAGATTCTTACAGTTTCCATCTTCACAGCAGCCTTTAGCAGTGTTTCAGAGCTTCTATAACCGATGATCATATACTGTGTGAACACTTTTCTTTTTACTTAAGGCTACTGCCTGAGAGTCTCACTGGTTGAATTCAATTATGTTTTGAATTCCTGAATAGTGAAAATAAGCACCTAGTCATTCTCCTGATCATTTTTTTTCTGCAAGTTCATGATTTTATAGGTCTTTGTATTCTCCTTCATCTCTGTCCTTCTCAAAGTAAGTTGTGGATTAGTTAGTCCATTTTCTTGTGTCAGCTTTATTACAGTCTTCTCTATGATAACTTTTATGGAAGAATGTCACGATGGAAGTCAGAATTTTGGAATACCGGGGATGTGTGAAGAGGCACAGCACTGACTTCCCCTTAGTTCTCTATTCTTTCTTTATTCAGTGTTAACGTTTGTCCTGGTTTTATTAGCATAGAGTTAAGTTTCTTCTTAGTAGCTAGAGTAGCTGTGGTTTAGTGCCAGTGTGGGATTTGTTATGAGAAGAACATTGATAAAAGTGCTAATGTTATGAGTTGCTGCTGGAGCTCAAGGTCATCGTGTTTGGCTGGTTCACAGCTGCATTAGGACTGGGAGGGAGAAGCGTAGGAAATAGCAACATCCAACATTGACATTGGATGTGCCAATGAAATATTCCAGATCATATCACGTCATGTCAGTACATTAACCAGGGGTGACCAGAAATCGGGGTATTCTCTTGGGGGTCGCTCAGGCTCTCGCTTTTCCGGGGTTTCAGGACTGTCTCTGCTCCGGGATCGCTGGCTGGGAAAGGCTGGGCATCGGGTGGTGAGCAATTGCACTGGGTATCACTCATCTGTATATTCTGTTATTACTGTTGTTATCATTATAATTTTATTTTAATTAGTAAATAGTTTTTATCTCAACCTGTGAGTCTCCTTGCCCTTTTCCTTCCAATTCTCTCCCCTACTCCCTGGGGGGGAGGAGCACGGTGGGGGGGTGTGTCAGTGAGAGGGGGGCGCGTGAGAGAGCAACTGTGCTTGCCTGCAAACCAAATGAGTGAAACCACCACAACATTCTGCCAGCTTCTTTTGATTGATGCTGATTAGTCAGATAATGCTCTCAAAAAATCTCTAGAGAAAAAATTATGTTCCTTACCCAGGCTGTGGTATGTCATTTTGAGCCCGTCCTTTTCAGGGCTCTTCCTTTCTCTTCTTCCTTTCTCTTCTTCCTTTCTCTTCTTCCTTTCTCTTCTTCCTTTCTCTTCTTCCTTTCTCTTATCTTCTTTGGTGTGTCACTTTGTATTTATCTGTGTAAGACTTCATTGGCTATATTATTATCACCTCTTAACTCAGTATAGTTGCTGCAAGTTTTTACAGTGAATTTAGTTTTGACTTCCTATGGATAATTTTGTCATCACTAATTTTTCTTGTGTTCCTATTCTACACTTTTTTCAGGTTGTTTGTCTGTTCAATACACCAATCCTTGTATAAATCTGGGAACTTCTGTATATTGTAAAAACTGGAATTTTTTTCCTAATGGTTGCTTCCTATCTGTAGCAAGGCAATCCACAAGAGGCATTAGTCCCTCTATCCTATGAGACACTACTTTCTCTAAAGTTATTGGTGAAGGACATTTGAGAACTTTTTGGAAATCCATATGCACTGTTTTGTCTATTTGTTGAGTGAATTTTAAAAGAAGTACAGTAAGTGTATGAATTCACATAGGCGTAAGGAGATGTAATTAACATTGACATAAATATACAGTGTCCTAAATGTGGCAGGGAGTTTCATTAAGAATGTAGATATAATAATACCAGAGTACAATCTAAGACTCACCTACATATAACATGTAATTGTGGGCTCAAAGGTATTAAATCTCTTGCATTTTAAATTCTTCATGGTGTTTTTAATACTTCATTTTAAATACGTAGTTTAAATACTTAATAGATGCATTCTTTATGCAGCATGTTTTTACAGCATGTCTATTATTAAACCACACTGAAACTCAGGAGGGCTTGTGCCCATCAGAAATGGAGCATTTAAATATCATTCACATCCTCTGACGTAGCGCGGATTTGATTCGATTTGCACCATCGTAGGGTTGAAATTGGAATTTTCCTGAAGCCTCATTATTAACCTTGTATGTATAATGAAAAACACTTTGGAGCACTTGTGACCTGAAATTTTGGAGCCTGTAAGTGGAACACAGTAGCTACATCTGTTGTTGAACAGCTACTGCCCTGGTCTAGGAAAAACTGAAGGG
>NW_010301971.1:9212-21833 GCF_000700745.2 Antrostomus carolinensis
AAGTTTTAGTTTCAAAGGGAGCAGAAGCCAGCAGTAAGATCAAGGAGGCAGCTTCAGTCTCCTCCCATTCCTGGCCGTTTGTACTGGCTCCTGTACTGCCCTCTCCCCTAAAATGGTGCTCTGTGAACATCTGGAGAGCTAGTCCAGGTTATAAGTAGCCTTACAGGGATGGGGAGGGGTTAGGGTTAGTCATTGTTAATCAAGCAGTTTCTTTATCCTTTTCACTGCAGAATGGAAGGGAAAAGAAATAGGTGGCTTGAGAAAAGTTGTGACTATTTAAGATGCCATCCTTTTCTGTTTTGGTTTTATCTTTTGTTTTGTTTTTGTTTTTCCCTGAATACATCTTTTTTTGTTCTTTCTAAGGGTGCTTATCTGCAGCAGTTTACGTTGATCGCTGTCAGGGCTGTCCAGTGTCATGTTCTTCCTTCAAACTACCTTTTCTGATTCCATTGCTTATTGAGCAGCCAAACAGAAGGCCACTCCAGAATGCTGTTTTTAAACAGAAAACTAATAATTAAGAAAGAAAGAAAGAAAGAAAAAAAAGTTTGACTCCTCAGCTTGCTGTTTGGTTTTGTGCAAAGGTCAGGTGGGGGACATACGCATGCAGCAGACGGGAGAGTGGGACCATTGTAGATCCAGTATAGATCCCGTTAAGCTCCTTGTAGGACCAGACCTTTAGAAGCAAAACAAGGGCTTGGAAGCAGCAGAACAGACTTGGCAATGCAAGTAGACTTGACTGTCAGGCTTTGGCTGCGAAGGAGTGTTGGTGGTTGACAAAGAGGTGTCTACTCAGACCTGCCTTTAGGCTGAAGCAGTACTGAAAGTTCTGTGTCATAATTTCAGTCTATAAAAGTGGCTTAGAAGGAAGGGGTGAAGGAGAAATGTCTCATGAAATAAATCCTCCAGACCAATAGGTCTGTTCAGAGCTATGACGTATGTGCTTTTCATTTCCAATATCCAAACTGATGACTTCAGAGTGGGATTTTTAGAGAAGCTGCCTTGGGTTGATGTTTGCAGAGTACCTGGCACTGCATAGACTCATGGTCATTCCTGCCATGTTAGAACTAATTATGGTAAGAAGAAAACTTATCCACTGACTTTTTAGTTCTAGAAACAGAAACAAGATGAAGTACTCTCTTTCAAAACACACTTTATTTTCTCATTTCTAAAATGCATTCATTATTTGGAATGAAAAGCGTATCTCCAATGGATGACATAGCCATGGAGTGTTTGTAATTTAGAAGAGAGCTAATTAAGTGCTCTTCGTAGCATAAGATGAGTGTTATTTATTTACTGAGATCATTCAGACATCAACAAACAATGTTAATGTTACAGAGTGTGATGAGACTCTTTCTAAAGAACCATTTTTAAAGAAATTAAGTATGACCAGACTGTAGGCACAGCTGTGCTTGTAGCTCATGTAAGCATATACAATCTATCTTGAAATAAGCCACCTTTTTTTATTAGAAGTACTCTAACTTCAGGTCAACAGAATATTTGTCAAGGTTCTCTAACAATTTTCTGCTGAGTTTTGTGCCATTAGTATTCTCCTTCTATAAATAAGTGCCTGGGATAGCTGCTTCAAGCCAGCTTAGGCGGACATGTGCAAGCAAAAGCAGTAATGCACGACATATGTGCTAGTTTGGGTTATGTCTTTAAATTAACACTTTGTTTAGAACGTGATACAGGCAGCGAACTGGTGATATATAAGCCATCAAAAATCTTTCAGGTTTTTAGTCACCTCTAAATTGGATTGTATTCAAGTTACTACCGAGTCTGAGATGAAAAGCATTATTGCCGTTACATGGAGCCATCCAGTCCCTCATGTTTCATGAATCTGACTGCAGGAAATTTATCCAGTAGTTACAGCTAGAGTGAGTTGTTTATATTTTCTCCCACTGACTTAAACAATGCTAATTTCCTCATCAAGACTCTTGTGAAATTATGTAGAAAAAACAGTGTTTTAATATATGTTACAAAATGGAACATATGTTTTAAGTAATGATATTGGAATGCTTTGGATTAGAAACCAGCAAGTGGCCTTTGCTCTTCTGAAGATCAGTTGCTTAAGTAAAATACCATTTTCCTATGGAATAGAGAGGCAAGGATTAACACCTGGAGATGGACTCTAAGCTCCATAGAATGTCAGTAGAGTTCTTTTATGTGTAGAAATAGTTTCGACCATTCTTTCAGTGTTCTGGATAGTCAAGTTAAATCCTTATAACTCAGTGTACAATTACTGTTCTGTAGCAAGATTTTTCTGGAAACTTTGTGTTTTATTTCATTTTTACAATACCTGTCTCTTCAAACGTCAATGCACTTGTATTTTTTAGAATATTATCTTTACTAGAAAATAAAACTTTTGAAGAAAAACAAGTATCATTTTGCTACTCTTTGCAGCTTAAGGGGGGCTAAATAACAACATTCTTGGATTAGTTCTTTCTCTGACAGATATTTAGGTGGTCCTGTATGTTCCTATTCTTCCTATAAAATAATCTGAACTGCAAAAAGATTCTTTCCTGGCAGTCTGCACCCTGGCTAATTGGTGCTGAGGATGTCACTAGTCAGGTCTGAGCGACCTCCCACCGCTGGTTTCCCAAGTTATAAATCAGCATTAGCTGCTGACAGCCAGCCAAATAACTCCAGCAAATGCTCAGGACAATGGGCACTGAAAGGCACCGAGTCTGTGAAGTCAGTCAGTGGTTTAGAGACAACGAAGCATTTCTGAGAGTCTCTTAAGCTGAGCCACATGGTGCTCAGCTAGGAAGTTGATTGATGGTTTTACAAAGAAAAAAATGTTTATGAAAGAATGCTTTTCTTACAGATTATCCTGCATTAATACATATCTGATGTGCCTGGCAATGTTTCAGCAACTGGATGCTCGCCAAGACTTGACACTCCTGCAAGACACAATACAGTTTGTGTCTAGCAGCACAGAGCTTTTTGGTTTATGATCCTGTTTTTAATGAGGCACACACTTTCGTATGAATCCTCCTTCTCTAAATCAATAACACTTTTACATTGTGATTGTTACATGTTAAATTGTTTATCCGGGTGAAAGTGAATTTCAGTCTATCATATAGTTTCAGTGATTGGAAAGGTCAAAAAGGTACCAGAAGCTCTCGTGTGAAGTTAAAGATTTACAGACTCCATACAAAATGTGCTAACCAGGTTCCCTGTTCCTGTATCCTGAAAATAAGCTCAAAGATGTTTAAATACCTTTGTACAGTAAAGATCAGTGCTCTAGCATAGTGGGAGCTGGGAACCTGAATCCATTTGTAGATCTGTCTGTAATAATTTCAGAGTACTTGAGAAAAATTTAACGTTTAATGTCTTTATTGGTCTTATTTACAAGTTAATTTCCTGGGTTCTTTTGTGTAATTTGTGCTGTTAATTTTGTGTATTCTGTTTGCTGTTCTATAGAGGGAAAAAAGGCATTAATGTGCAGTGGGGAGAATTATTAAATCCTTCCTCTTGATCTAGGAGAACAGCAAAAACTTAGTAATTCTCAAACCGTGGCACAGAAGTTGCTCAGGCTATGATTCCCTTATGTTGAATTTATAATTAAGAGCTGGAACAAATAAATTATTTTACTTTGAAATTTGATGTACATCCAACCTCCCTAACATCAGTAGTGAATGATGGTTTTTTTAAGCCAAGAAGTCCTCGTATGATTCAAAATGATTGAAAAGATGTGTGTGATTTCTTTTATGAGAGGCTTTAACAAGCCATCATTGAGGCTGAATTATTTCTCGTTACTAGGAGAGGGTGGTTCATTTAAATTGGGTTTAAGGTCATTGGCAGGGCAGGCTGAAGGGGAGGAAAAAGAGGAGATATGCATTATGGTTAAATGTGTTGGAACAGACCTGGAAAATAAAATGGAGACTGTCAGATAGTCTCAATATTTGTTCTCTCATGCATAGAAACATACACAGAGAGAACATGCAGAAAAACTATTGCTCCAATGGCTCGCATTCAAGCATGTGGTATGATGAATTGCTTGGAGCCCTGGTGATAAAGAATATTAACAACCTGAAGACCGAGAATCATTTAACTGTCCCATACTATTGATTATTGTCACATGCTCTTCTTTAGGTATAAGTAGACTAAAGTAGTTGGACAAGTAACTGTAATTACAAATTGCAAATTCCTGTGAGTCTCTGCAATCCTTGCAGTATTTATTTGAAGACCAACTCTTGCATGGTGTGATAGAAGCCTGCTTTCTTAAAGTCTGGTGCCCTGTGATGCCAATATTCTTCTCCACCAGGAAGAACCCCACTTCCTTGCCCATGGAGCCTGTGATATATCCCTGCCATGGAGGAGTTGGAACTAATCCAGCCTGGTGGCTGCAGCCAAATAAACTGAGTAGTGGCAGAATCCTGCCTGCCTTCCCTGAAGTGGGACACCCGTTTGGGCCACGCTCCAACTGGTTACCAGTTCATGAAACTTGTGGGAACTTAACTGTTGTCGAGATTCAGAGTTTTCTGTCAAATTTGATAGAATTAGCAAATGAGTTTGAAACTTACTGCAATTGAATGCAGAGCGTGATCATGCAAGCCTCGCTTTCTTAGGTGTGTGATTAAAGATGTATGTTTTAAATACAATTTTTAAATACAAGCTTTTGTCAATTGGACTTGATGATCTTACAGGTCTTTTCCAGTTGAGGTGATTCTGTGGATTGGACTTGATGATCTTACAAGTCTTTTCCAGTTGAGGTGATTCTGTGGATTGGACTTGATCTTAGAGGTCTTTTCCAACGGAGGCAATTCTGTGAAAGTGAGTCCATGTTGGAGACTTGAATAGGAGGATTCAGTCAGCAGTATTGGGATCTAGTAACTCAGTTCTCAGTAAATGCAAAACGTAAGTTGTTTCAAAATCTAGAAGCTCAAACTTGTCCATTCTCCTGTATTCCTGCAGACTAATGTACGTTTAAACTGATATTTTGTAAGTAAGAGCAGCATCAAAACCCTCATTGGAATAGTAACTCTAAACCTAAAGAAATGGGGGCAAACTTCACTGTAATCCCAAGATGACTTGATATTTTGTTCAACTAGAGGAAAGGAATGTATTTCTTTTGAAAATTTTATTTTAAGAGGTTTTAGTTTATTTTTCTTTGCCAATCTGTAGTTAATTCTGTGTGGTGTTATTTAACACTGTCAGTTTTGCTTGTTTCCCTGATTTCTGTTTGCACTCGTGTGTTCGTGCTCATTCATAAAAGGCTTTGTTCCCATGGCTGAGCCTTGGACAGTATCTGAGCTGAGATCCTGCAGGTGTGTCTAGAGGTTCTCTGTGGGTTTAAGGGAAGTGTTTTCATCCTCTGCATCACTTTTGGTTTTATGCTTACATGTTTCACTGCATTCTGTGATCCTTATTTGGAATTTACGGCATCTTTTAATTTTCCTTTGAGGCAAAATGTTGAAATAGGTCATTGCATTCTGTATTTTACTAGAGGGTGGAGATAGGAGAGAGGAAATACTAGAAAGGAATCTTTCTGAAAATATGGTAAACTCAAAAAGCCACTTTGTTCCCATCTCCATTAACCAACTTTTTCCCTTCCTAGGGGAAAAAAAAGAAAAAAAAAGAAAAAATATTGAACATGTTCTAAGTTGCAGCCAAATTGTTGTTATTGTTGTGTAGGGACAAATTGATGTGTTGTGCTATGACTTAAGAGTTACTGTAAACCTTTATTAGATTGTTTGGAAATCACAGCACATGACCCAGGGCTAAAGCTCATGTTGTACAAAAAGGAATTATTGTCAGTCAAAACATGCTGTGTAAGAAATGACACTTCTCCCATTTCTAAAGCAGGGGAAGAGCAGACCTTTCGTGAGGTTTCTTCTTGTTTCTTCCATTGCTAAAGCTTGTTTCCATACATGGAAGTGACAGCTGGCGTATGTACACACAGCACCTTTCCTCCGCACCAATGCAGAGTATATGATAGGATACACTTTTCTTTTTTCCAGTCATGCTTTGGGTTAGATATTATGACTTTGTAGTGCATTGTATGTATTTTATTTCTTTATCTAACTTAGTGATACGCATTTTGGCATTTTTAGTGAAACTGCTCTACAAAATATCCCATCTATCACTGTCAGAAAATACAAACATGCAAAAAAGTACTCCTGTAACTATTGGATCAGGAAAGAAACGATTGGATTTATTTCAGAAGAATGAGGTACGTTTTGGAATAGCATTTGTGTTTCATCTGTGATTCTCTATAAAGTTTAAGTTGGAATTCATCTTCAGGGCTCATAGGGTCCTGAAAGAAAATGATTCTTTAAGTTCCTCTAAAGAGAATTTGTTTGTGGAATTCTGAAGCCACATATCAGTCATAGATTTCTCTGACTTGATCGCAGTACTACCAAGTGGATTAGTCATCGGTATGCTGTGCTAATATTATTGTAAGTGTTGAAAGGCTGAATATTTTAAATTCTAATACAGCTTCTTAACCATGCCTATGCTTAAGAAGCTGTATTAAAATAATAGTGACAACAAAAGAAAAACCTCACTCAGTACTTCCGAGTCTTTGGCCTGAAACTTATTTACAATGAATTGTTTTCCTAGTATGGCTGCCAGTTGCAGCTTCTATAATAAAACTGACCAAAATCATTTAATAGGAATAACATTTAGTGGTAAGAGAATTCACAAGATTTTCATGCTGGATCAGAAAAGACATACCTGGTTGGTATGCTATTCAAAGGAATTTTTTTTTTAATGCTTGACTTGTGAAGATTTTATGTAAGACTGAGTGGACAGCTGCTGCCTGGAAGAATTTTTCTCCAAACTGATTTTCTTGTGCCCTTTGAAACATCTGGTAAGCTGTGGTGTTTTGGTGTGTTCCTGTCACAGTGACAGACCCCTTAGCAGTATACACACCAAGCTCAGGCTTCGGCACACACCCTTCCCTCCTGCTCCTCTCCTTTCTAAAATCAAATACACATCGTCTCCTTAAATCACCTCTAAACTGATGCTTCAACGTGCCTGTTGCGGATTGGATGAGTCTCCTTAAACTGAACTCTTTGTGAAATGATGAAAAGTACTGCTGATGGAAAAGCCATCTCAAGAAACAAAGGAATCGAGGAGTAACAGCACTGTTCCTCAACCATTAGAACCACTGTGCAGAGAAGTAGCATTTGAAATGCAATTACCTGGTTTGAAGGGAAATGCGATCTCCTAGTGTTAGGGATAACTCATTCAAGAAGTCTTTAAGGCAACTGTATTATATTTTTTAGCATGATTTCCCTAGCTGCTTTCTAGCTGTTAATGGTTTATGAAGTTCAATACCTTTATTAATTTTTTTCCTCAAATTACATCTCAGTGTTGTGTCTTCAAGAGCTATACATAGGATGTAGAGGTGTTGATAATAGGTATAAGGAACACATTACTGAAACCTGTAAATGAAGACAAAGGTAAACTTGTATAACACTTGTAGACTGCTACCAAGTGTTTAAAGATAAAGCTATTTAACAAATAAGAGATATTATTAAATTATTTCAATAATTTTTAAAGGGTTGTTTTTTTTTTTCCCTAGTGTCATCTGCTTGGTGGGGTTTTTTTTAATAGATGGAATAATAAACTTTTTCTGAGTGACCAGGCTCTTATTTGAATTCTAGTTTTGAAAAGATTCAGTAATTGCACTTTGGACATTCTTTTGATAAAGATTGCTGATTACGAGCTCATCTCTCTTAATTTGGATTTAATTTGTGTTCCTATATTGACATAGAATAATAAGTTCATCAAAAGATAAATTATTGTTTAGCATGAGACCTTAATGGGCATTAATCTGTATGAGAAAAATACATTAATATCCTTCAAAACACTTGAATGACTTCACTTTGACCTCCCTGTGGACATCCCCAACAGATTTTAATTGCATTCTGCTTATGAAATATTTTGGTGGTGCATCACTCAATACTTTTATATTTGTCACTGATGATAGTACTTTTTCTTAATTCTAGGGGGCTTTTTTGTGATCAGAACATGTAACATTCTAAAAGATGTCTCCCCTAATCCTGGGAGAGTGGAGACTATTTATTCATTGTTAGCTTTTCCATCAAAGACAGACATAAGCTATCTTCTTTCTTTGATGACATTTTAAAATTTCAACATTTTACTGTAACCCAAATTATTTCCAACTAATTTTCAGGTAATTTTAAAAATATCATCTGTAAATACTCCAAATGTGGTTTCTTTCTACTCTTGTTGTTCATCTATTTAAAAAAAAAAAAAAAAAAGAAGTCAAAAACATTGAATGTAATAGGACTATAGGATTCAGCTCTCGAAAATGCAAGAAATTTGGGCAGGAGGATGTGTTTCCCTGTCAAATATCTCTAACACACCCTGGTAGCTTCTGTGCAAGCTGCTGGTGTAGAATTTGTAAACTATTCTCTTTCTGAACTCAGATCCAGAGAGTTATTTAGCTTGGCTACAAACATTTTTAATGATTGAAACTTGGTATGCCATGTTACTTCCCAAGAATTAATCAGTTTCCATGAAAACATGTTGTTTAAATTAATCCAAACTCATTAGCACTACAGAGATGGATACTCAGTAAAAAGCCTCCATTAATTAGCACTGCATCCTGTAATATGCCTACAGCTCATGACCATTTCCTTGAATTTGTGCAGTGTGTGACCCTTTGCATCTGATATTTCATCTACAGCAGACCGATAGCCTATGTTTGGGTTTTAAAACAGCAAGCGTATGTTATAATGAGTGGCATATTATCCTTTTTCTCCCCAATGAATTCTTAAGTCCTAAATAAGATTTCTCATACGCATCATTTTGAATTCAGAGTTCAAAACAGGTTTTTCATTTGTGTTTTGACAATAGGCATAGAAATAATAAAATTTCGTTCTTCAGTTTTTAAGTTTATGTAAATTTTTCTCTTTATCTTTCAGTAGCTGAAGAGTGTTTTTGCAGGGTGCTAGGCTGACCCTTCTGGTGTGGCCTCAAGTACTCTCTCTGCTTACAGTACAAGAACCAAACGAGCATATCAATAGTTCACAAAGGGTATTGTGAGGCACAGAGCTGAGAACCATCATTCCACGCTTCAGGGACCTGCACACCTGTATGCTGTGTACAGGGCTGCAGAGCAACAGCTCTAAACTCCTACCTGTCTGTTTTCTGACATAGCTTTCCTTTGCATTTAAGTTGCCTTTTTTGCAAAATCCATTCCCAATAGTTACCCAGTCCTTTATGCTTTATTTTCTTGATGCGTGTACCATTGCTTATCATTTAACTTGCTTCTTGAATAATGTTCTTGGTTCAGCAAGAAACTAATTAACATCAGCTAATTCTGTCCCTGATTATTAATACACCTAAGACTTTTATTCTGTTCACTTAGGCAGATGTCCACCATGTCTTAGAAACAGTTTAATTCTTGTAAGATGTTTGTATATGGGGTGACAAATTTCAATTTTATCTTTTTTCAGCTGGCAAGTGTAATGATTAAGTGGAATTTTTTTTTTCTTTCATTTGTGCAAGAGCTGACCTTCAAAACAGGCCATTGTGTAGGTAACACATGCCTGGAAATAGGAGGGCCGTAGGCAGGTGGCCAGCAGAAAAAGCAGACTTCTCTCTTAAAGAACAACTTCTCATCTGTCAACCTGAGAAATAGGACCAACTCATGAAATTCAACTACTTTTTTTCCCCTCTAGTTTTTTTGAAATCCTTTCCTCCTCTTTCTCTTCAAACTGACTACAAAATCCGATTTATCATCATGATGTATGGTATCATTAATCCTCCTTGAAAGCAAGATGCATAATGCTGTGGTATTAGCACTGAGCAAACTTCTGCAGCTGGACTGTCTTGATGCCCTTTCAAGTCTCTCTTGTTCTAGCAGAATGAAACTGGACTCATAATAAGTTTAGCTATCATAGAATCATCGAATGTTGTGAGTTGGAAGGAACCCACAAGGATCATCCAGTCCAACTCCTGTCCCTGCACAGGACAAGCCCAACATTCAGACCATGTCCCTGAGGGCCTTGGCCAAATGCTGCTGGAATCTTGTCAGGCTTGGGGCCATGAGCACCTCCCTGGGGAGCCTGTTCCAGGGCTCCACCACCCTCTGCCTCAAGAACCTTTTCCACATGGCCAACCTCACCCTCCCCTGGCACTGTTTGCAGCAGCAAGTGACCTATTACAGTGTTTCCTTTCCTTCCCCACCTCCTCTCCCTTTTACTAACGCCCTGTAGCTACAAAACGAGCGAGACAGGGCTGCTAGTTCCGCTCTAGCACTAAGCTATTAGGAACAGAGGTAGAATGACCTATTGAGGTAGTAGAATGACGTCTTTTATAAGCAAGGACAAGGGTTTGTGGGAGAGAGAAACCTCTTTTGCTGTCTTTGGTATTTAATGATCAGCTGGCCCTATCTGCTGCGCACTTTTTATTGGGAAATCTCATAACTACTTTTTGTATTAATACCATAGAAAGAAGGAATAATTTTAACTAAACTTTTACTACTGTCAAAAGCTTTCTTATTCCTTGTTTCAAAATACTCTTTGTATCAAAATGTTTTGCTTTGCTTATCAATATAGTCACAGAACTGAGCAAAAGAAGTAATATTTGATATAAATTGTAAAACTGATAAACTCTACAGCAGTCACAGGCAGTAAACTTCCTTTGTAAATCCCTTGATGGTGAAGCATTTGCTGCAAAAGGAGCGGTTCTGGTTTTGAAATTTTTATGCAATGAGTTTAGATAAATAAGCAAATTCAGTGGACCCATGTTCTAAACAGATTCATCAGTTTCAGACACAGGACTTTTGAAAAGGAAAACCATGAATTAATCTGTTTGTATCTACTACTTCTATAACCACAGAAGATAAAATAGAAAGCCCCCATTAGTCGTATGGCTGTTAGAATCTTCTGTCGGACGTCACATTCTAAATACAAAGTGGCTGGTAGAGTATGCTTACAGTAAAGTTAGCTTGGTGTTACTGAAGAGTAGAGGGTTCGCTGGGCCAGAACTCTTCATTTCAGTGTGTGGTGGTTTTGGTAGAATCTCCAAAGTAACCCTAAAAAGTAATGTGCAAGGTGGTAGTAGAACTGTATGCATGTTGGGGGGGGATTTTTTTCTTCAGTCTACTTTTTTCATCATCTGCTTGCCAAATATCCTGCAGTTCCTACCTATGACAGTTAGGTGTGAGTTACTTTTTGAGTCTGGGATTGGGAGTGTTCGTACAGGATCATGTGTAAATCCATTCTCTGTCTCCTCTAGAAGCTCCTCATACATGCAGGTCAAACAGGGATTTCTTGGTGAGCTGGAAACAAATCCTTCCAAATCTCCACTAACACCAGTGAGTTGCTCCCAGTTTGATTTACTTTTTCAGAAAGTCCCTGCAATGGGATCTTTCAGTGGTGGTCCATAGAATCATAGAATCATTAAGGTTGGAAAAGACCTCTAAGATCATCAAGTCCAACCATCAACCCAACACCACCATGCCCACTGAACCATGTCCTGAAGTACTATGTCCATATTTTTTGAACACCTCCAGGGATGGTGACTCCACCACTTCCCTGGGCAGCCTGTTCCAATGCTTGACCACTCTTCCAGTAAAGAACTTTTTCCTAATAACCAATCTAAACCTCCCCTGGCACAACTTGAGGCTGTTTCCTCTCATCCTATCACTAGTTACTTGAGAGAAGAGACTGAGACCCACCTCACTACAACCTCCTTTTCAGGGACTTGGACAGAGCCAGAAGGTCTCCCCTCAGCCTCCTTTTCTCCAAGCTCAACAACCCCAGTTCCCTCAGCCGGGAACTCAGCACACTTGTGCTCCAGAGCTGGCTCTCTGAGAGGAGGCCTGGACTCTTACGTGGTAAATCAATGCTTGCAGAGTGCTTCAGAAGCACAGGAGGAATGTGATTCCTCCAAATCTCTGTTTCTGTCTAAACTTGCATTATATTGAGGTTGATACAGTGATAATGGTGTGTACACAGAGGTCTTCAGAGTTCTTCAGTTGAGGTACTGATTCAACAATGTAACCTAGCACATGCCCTGCATCAACTAGGTAAATAGAGATGTAAAATCCATGCTGAATAAATAAGAGGAAACTCAAATAATTGAAAAGAAAAATAATTTATGTAGGGTAAGCTCATTCTGAACAATGAGCACATTTAAAATTAATTTGATTTTTCCCAAGGCTTTCTCTGTCTTTGTCTATGGATATTTTTAATTCAAAGGGCGTGATCAGGAACAGCAGCATCAGATTGACTTTCCTCAAGTCTGCCGGCAGTTCTTGACAAACTTTTAAGTCAGACCTCCTCCCCTTGGCAGGTGGTCTTTCAGGTGTCTGTGGAGCAGTGGGAGAGCTATTTCTATGGTCTCTCCAGCCCTGCAGGCTGCTGTAAGAATTGGCCATTGGAGAAGGAACCGTAGAGAGGTCTGGCAGTTATTGATAAGCCTCTGTGGGCTACTGAAGAGGTCAGAGCATCAGGGTTCTCTCCCTGAGGCAGCCTGCGGGGAATGGTGCTGTTGCCACTCCTGTTCGCGTTACAAAGTCTCACAGGAAAGAGGAGAATGAGAAGAAGGGAAAAAGAAAAAAAAATAAAGGGATTTTGTGACTGAATTTAATTTGTACGAAGTACAGCAGGTTAACGAATAGGAGAATTTCAGCAG
>NW_010301971.1:21849-22098 GCF_000700745.2 Antrostomus carolinensis
CAGGATTAATGTCTGATATTTTAACACCTTCAGATGTTTTTGTAGATTGAAGTAAATTATTTATTCAGATGGAGCAGATTTCCCTCGCAGAGCCGCAAGCGAGAGCTGCTGACACACAGGGCAGCTGGCTCAGCGGGGGACGGCGGCCCTGTTGATGGCAGTGTGACCACCATTTCGGCGAGGCCACTCAGGCGAAGGGCTCCGGAGCCCGGCAGTGAGGGTGCCCCGGCCCGCCCCTCCCAGAGCCGC
>NW_010301972.1:0-2276 GCF_000700745.2 Antrostomus carolinensis
TATATATATATATATATATATGGAAATGAGTATCTTCAATTACAGTACTAGTCACAGAAAAGGTGATTCTTTTTTTAGTGGATGTGATGATTTGCCTTAAGAAAATACCCTATCAATTAAAAAAAAAAAAGAGAGAAAGAAAGAGGAAAAAATGAGTCAGTTTTCTCTAAATCTGTTATATTGTCTATAGATATTAAGACTGCCAGAGCATCAAATGGTGAAATACAAATAAATTAATGTCTCTAAGTTGGTGCTATCTGCTATAAAAATAATGGTTATGGACCTGATTTTGAAAACAATTTTAAATTTTAATTAAGATTTAGGAGGAATTCATAACCTTATCTTCCTTAAATGTTTCATGTAATGTAAAAAGATGCTTCTATTTATTGTAGTTCAGTAATGCATTTCTTTCTTTTAAAGGATCACAACAGGTTTCTTTTAAGCCATAATATTGTAGTTACTGACAACACATCTGTCACAAGTATTTCTTATGGCACTTGTGTCAGAAATATTAATTAATACATATTAATATATCTATGCACCTAAAATAATAATAAACAACTAATAGTAAATAAGCAATAGACAAACTCCAAAATTAAAAGTAACCTACATATGAGTATGAAACTTTGCTTCTCAGTTACGTAGGCTGGAATAAAAAAGAAGGTTGTGAAAATTTTAGGACACACTTTGCTTTTGTGATCAATACCTTTGTGTTCTTCAACTATTTGTTCCACCTCCCATAGCTGTCGGTAAACAGCTACTGATAAGAACAGCTCAGTTTGTTACAGGATGAAAAACAATTTTTTTGGTAGCAGAGTCCTAAGCTAAAAAGATACTCATTGCTTCAGTAGGTGAACTTATTTATAAGAATTTATAAAATTTATAAGTGATCCAGAAGCAGTAATTAAGCTCTCCACAGAGATGCTCAGTATTTCTAAGATGATCTTTAATGTGGATTGTGTAAAATAGTGAAAAAAGAGGGATGTATCGATGTCACTGAAATTATGACAATTTCCTGACAACAAATTTCTTTCCATATCTTTTAAACAACGAAGAAAGCGTATGCTGGTTCCAAGACAGAATGCTGGAAAAAAGACCTCTCCTCTTTATAATTGATTGTATACCTTGTTGATATTAAATAGTTTCCTCAGATGATAAGCAGCATTTATCATCAAGTGGCTCTAGCAAAGTTCTAACTTCCAGGCCCATCTAGGGTGACAATGATGAAATAGTTCATGCTTCTGGATTTTTTTTTTTCTAAAATGAATGAGTTTGTATTATTCAGTGCTTCTAATGCATAGGCTTAAGATTTGAAAGCAAATAACTGTCCAATAAAACCTCATACACAATAGCTTGTAAAAATAAACACAGGTTAGGCTTGGGCAAAATCGATATTTTTAAGCAACCTTTAAGACAAAAGCAAGTTGTCAATTTTTCTAACAATGTTTTCCGCCTGTCCCAAAGCCGTTTTTCTCTGAGCTTCATGATTCCGAGTACTGGGGAAACAGGTTTTGCTGACTGTTTAAAGCGGGAGGCCGAGACAGCGAGGGACAGAATCTATAGGAAGACTTCCAAATATATTGGAGCATCTGGCTAAATGAAACCAAGCTACTTCCTCATCTAGGTAAGCATTTGTTAGTGCTTATGAAGCACTAATAGTATTGTTGCACTTGTTTCCTGAGGCAGTAAATAATCTGAAGAAACCAAAATTAGAGAATGAGACTCCTGCTTAAAACAAACATCCTCGCGATACAGGAGTCTCTATGTGCTTTAAAAAAGAGATAATCAATCAGATAAGGAAAATAAGGTAAATGTGACTATACTTCAGTAACCACATGTAATATATTTCAGGTATTATTTTTTCCAGGAAATATTTAATGTTTCTTTTTTTAGTGGGAAGTTGCAGAAGTTATGCACAGAGCTATGTTTCCATAAATGCTTTCTCTTTCATCGCATGAGAAAGGCTTTGAAGGAGAGTAAGGCCATCAAAATGCTTAGTTAACGTTTAAGAGGAATTCTAAGTGATGTGGACAAAACTGCACCGATGACCACGGAGCCAGGGGCTGGGTACAGGGAACACCGGATTTCCTCATTTTTCTCAGTTTACAGTAGCCCTTGCATATAAACAACTTGGCTGATACGCCACATATCCCAGCCGGCCGTGTTAATTCAGCATTTGCTCTAAAATAAACCCGTGGAAAACAACGCAGCAGTCGGCAGAGGAAGCAGGAGAGGAAGCCCGGGCGCCGGACCCAGCCCGCGCTTCACACGCCACG
>NW_010301973.1:0-14816 GCF_000700745.2 Antrostomus carolinensis
TCTGTGATTCTGTGATTCTGTGAAATTAAAGTCTAAAGTAAACTAATTCTTTAGAAGAACAATCAAAATAACCATAATCTAATTGGTTTTTTTGTTTGGGTTTTGTTTTGTTTTCTGGCCACAAACTATTCTGTCCAGAATGAAGTTTTCAATGGTAAATTGACAGCACAATAGGTTGATTTTGCATAAGGAATATACTTACTTTGTATCTTCTGAATTTGTTTTAAGTTAAATGAATACATATCTATATTGATAAATGTAAGATTATTATTTTCTTATAGACAAATAATCCCAAATTTTAAAATTGACCTTGGAAAACTTGAGAAAAAATATTTGAGGTGTCAAAAAAAGACAAAATCTAAAATTTAGACATATGCAAATAAAAGGTAAATTTTAATCATTAACTAGGAATTATAATTTGGAGCTAAAACCAAATAAGAAATCACTGCTTCTATTATTTCATTGCATCTCAAATGACCTCAATGAATTGTATAAATAATTTATACAAAATAAAGCTATTTTGCTAAGTCTAACTAGCTTCGTGTTTATTGTTTAGAGCTGTGACAGTTTCCAGTAGCAGTGTAGGTGAAAATAGTCAGTGTTAAACTAATACCATTGGAATCACATTGCTTCTTTTCATCTCCCTCCACTGATGGTAAAATTGATGCAATCAAGATGAGTTGCTAGAATGCAGGCATGATAACTAATATATATATATATATGTGTGTGTGTGTGTCATTATAAGTGGATTGAGTGGTTGAACATAGAGATGGGGAAATAGTTAATTCAGCAAGGAATACTTTTTTTTATAAATACATTGTTTAAAAGCTAAAAAAATCAAGATGGAATATTACAGAACCAATGAAAAGGAACACATACATAGACTTTTAATGTTATCGCATAATATTTATATCAAATAACTTTCCTTCCACATTTAGAAAGTTGAATGCACACACAAAAATCACTCCTTCTTTTACCTGTGCTCATCATCAAACTGTAGTTTCTAGTGTGGCATTTTATGCCCATTATAATTGCTATCATCCAAGGTTCAGCTGGCCTTATTATTAGGAAAGATGGATTAATAATCAACTTTTTTAGTTTCCATTAGGAACCACCTGCCCTCCAGATTCTTCAGAAACAGTTTTCTTATTTGAAAGGTATTCTGAACCATGTCATGTGTCCCATGGTAGCCCCAGACTTGTCTTCTATTATTCTTACTGCTATTATTAAAAATGAATTAATCTTCTGCCCTTGGGAACAGCACATCAGAATGGCTTTTGCAAACCCTAGCAGTGTAAGCTAGGCTGGATTTAAAGTTTGCAGCCAGAGGTTACTTGCAAAAGGCACTAAAAAAAGACAATTTGACCATTTTAGTTGCTGCTGTTCAAAGCCTGATGTACTAATGTAAATTGCCATTGATTTCACTTAATACACCAGCCTCAATTGTGACAGCTGATGGCTTTGATTCATGATCACTGTCAAACTGAACAGCAGCAGCTGAAGTGGATGCCACTCCCTTTGGTAATAACATACATTTGTCTTGCACAGTAAAGTGCAAATGCAACCAGTTAAAAAGAACTTTTCCTAAAGATCTACATATGCACACTGGGTGGGGGAGGGGGAAGGAGAGAAAAAAGAAAAAAAAAAAAAAAAACCAAAACTCAGATATTTATTCCCAGTTTGGGGCAAGACAGATCAAGAGCAAGAAGTGTGGGATCTGAGAGCTAACTCTAGACTACTATACAGTACAGTAACTTACCATTCTTTTGACCAAGAGCCACTTTCCAACCAAAAATGTAATAATAATAAAAACATAGCCATTGAGACAAATAATAAATTATTTCTGAAGATTTTAGCTCCCACATAAATGTAGAATAATAAGGAATTGTGGGGACAGACTACCAAAGATCAAGTTAAATACAAAAAAGGTATAGAGACAAAATATCTTGAAACTCTGCTTCTATGCCCATAGAAATAAGTATTTATATCTCAGCCAACTATAAAGAAATTCACCGAGATATTTTACATGAAGATTGAACTTCTCAGCAATGAGATCAAGAAAACTGGTTTTACAAAGAAGAAAATCTCTCCTGGCATATTACCATGAAATATTTATGTACTCACATGCTGTGAACAGAAACACATGTTTGTGAATCAGATTCAGACATTTAATGATTTATTGCAAGAAGGAAGACAAATAAAAAAAAAAAAAAAAACAGTTAAAAGGAGATAAGAGTATAACATACATTCCTTAGCTCTCTTGTACTGTCACATTTCAAAGTGCCCTCTGAGTTCAGACTTACAGAAACCTCTGTCTGGTTATCCTATAAACCCTACCTTAGTCCATGACCTATGACACAGAGACAATGATGAGATATTTTTAAGGTGTTAATAACATTTATCATCGAGAAAATTTATTAATCTCTAACTGTGCTGAGAGATTAATTTCAAGATGCATCCTTTGTATAATAGTAAAAACTTGCTCTTAAAAATCAGGAAGACTGGTATGAATATTGGCAACCCAGGTTTTGCATCACAGAAAATTAAAAAAAAAAAAAAGAAAAAGAAAAAAGAAAAAAAAAAGAAAAAAGTCAACGAAGAGGATAATTACATAAAATATTAAAAATATTCCTTAGACTTCCTCCAATATTCCATAGAATGGCTTCTGCAAAGAGGAAATTATGACAACATAAATTTTCCAAGGGAGACTTAAATGAAGAGCAGGTGCATTGATCAAAGTAAACAGTGTCTACTCTACTCCCTTCATCCGCAGTGCAAGTAAACTTATTACAGTAGTCAATTGGGTTGGCCAAGCACTATTTGCACTCAGTAAATTCATGCTGACTACTTCCAGCAGGAGTTATTTGAGAGTTATGACATAAAAGCAGTATAGTGAAAGCTATAGATTTTGTCAGTGGCTCTCTGTTAAGTCCATGGGATACCACTTCATAGCTTTGTTCAGTGTTGCCATATCATACCATAGGCCATCCAATTAGACTTACCTTCAAGAGCGCCTCAAAAAATATTTCAAAGCATTATGACAAACCCTAACAAATAAAAGATAAAATAGAAACATTAAGCATTCATTGGAAAAATAGATCATTCATTTCAGACTTGTAAAATAGAGAAAATAAAGATTCAAAAAGGTGGTGGAAGTTGCCTCAAACCAAATTTGAAAAAGGTACATTTAACTTGAAGTTATTGCAAACAAACCAGGAAAGACAGCTGGCCTCTGCAATTCAGGACTTGCATTTCCAACCTTTGCCAATAATTTCATATATCATATACCATCAACAAAAAACCCATGAGTTTTCATATAGATGGATTGTTTTCATATACAAAAAGAATACAAGGTTTATAATTTATTAACTATCAGTACCTTAGCTTTAAATTTTAATAAGTGAAACACATTTTCTTTTAGGAGGAATAAACTCACATGTCTGTAGTAGTTGTGGGTTTTTAAAAAGAACTTTTTTTTTTAAATGATAGTAAATCAGTTAAATGAGACAAATACATTTAATGAACTGGACTCATTTTCTAGTACAACATCTGCTTAGTAACGTTTTTATTTCAGTATCATTAGTGACTGTAGTACAGAGCTAATTAAAGAAAAAACCCACAAAGAATAGAAAACAGCAGGCTCACAAGCTTGCTGTAAAAAAATAAAATAAAATTTAAAAAAATCTAAGCTGGTTAATACCGATTCCTTAATGGTTCAGTTTTGCCTCATATTTACCCTCAGCTCTCAAGGATATCCCAGATTCCTCTGACTTGGTTATCCCCACAATAATCCTTTGCTTTTTTTTTTTTTTTTTTTTTTTTTTTTTTAAATTAAGACAAGGATAATGCCCAGCAGGATGCTTTAAGTTTTCTAGAAAATAACACTATGAAATTTTAATATATTGCTTTAAGATCATTAACTTAAATGTGGTAACTTGCAATTCCATATTTAATAGTCTAACATTGCCTTCTTGTGGGGAAAAAAAAGAAAAAGAAACCTAACTTTTAAAGCAAGCACTGCTGTCACACCTTTTGGAACCAAGTCTTTATTTGTCCTTACTTACATATATATCTTTTCTCAATAATTGAACTGTCATTTAGTATCTTTATTAATGCATTGCTTTTAAGTCAGTCAATTAGCCTGAAAGCCATTTTACTTTATAATGATTTACTTTCATTTTTATTGCTTTGTTCTCATCACTGAGAAATGCCCATATTAGTATAACTATAAAGTGCTGTAAGTATTTGAAGCTGAAGAAATATTCTGTATTTTAATATCCCGTTTTTAATCAATAAAGCCATCTACCAAGCAGAGGATCAAACTCTATCAAAATGTTTAAATTCTTTATCATAAATTATTGGAAAATATTTTGCAAAATTTGATTGACAAATTATGCCTAAGCACATTCACTTTCAAGTAAATTCTAGCTTGGCAGTCCTAGGAAATCTCTCATAAAATAATCACAGATGCCCTGCAACATTCTGATTCACTGACAACCAGGGGGAAACAGGTTTTTACAGCCTAATGTACTAGGTTTAAAACTTGTCTTTCACACGAAATTTAAGAGAGTCTGTCTACCTCTGCCAGCTACTCCAGGTCAACAGCACGGCTGGAGTTCTTTCACCCAATTACTTCATGAACGCTGATGCACACTTATCTAGTCCCTTCCAACTTTTGTCTTTCTAGACAGTCTTTCTGGAGAAATTCCTTTCCAAGTAGTCATTAGTTCAGAAGAGGCATTCTGCACGTGGTAAAACACAAAATAGTTTTGGCAAAGAAATGACTGCATTTTAGACAAGTGGCAGAAGGAAGGGCCTTTGTCATATCGGTCCAATGATCTTTGTCAAATGGATCTTCCTCTGCTCTCTATTACATCCTTCCCCACAGGAAAATGCAAGTTGGATAAGAGGAGGACATGCTTTGGAACCAGTGCAGGAGTGGTCAGGTGTTTGCTTGCGTCAGTGTGGAACCTTTTGGTTTAGTTCTCTGCTAGCAGAACTCTTAATCAATCTTTTTTTACTCCAAGACCTTCCAAACAGCCTCTCCTCACTGCAGATTTCAGAACACAATCTGAAATCTTCATATAAAAATGCAGCATACAACATTAATCAAAATGCATTTACTACAGTGAAGTGAATTTTTTTCTGTGCTTTTAAGACGACAACCAAACCAAGACAAGCAGAAAGTCTTTGGATTACTTTTGGCAACTTGAATACTTGAGAGCATCTTGATTATTTTTGAGTAGATAATTTGTTAAGGATGGAATGTGCTTCATAAAAAGCAGAAGAAAAGAACAGCCCAATCAAAACTAAGGAGTACTTTTCTTTCAACCCAAAAGCTTTTATCACACACCTGTGCTTTTATAAACAGCGTCAGCAAGACAAACTTTGCCAACAATATGAATTTCTTATAAATATGTATTACTCATTCCTGAATTTTTATTTTATATTTGAATGTATTTTAACCCTACACACACACACATATCAAGCAGCAGAGAGAGTATAATAGCTGTCACCTTAATGGCAAAAATGTAATTCAAACATCTGCTGACCTTTGGGGAGAGGCTGGCTGCATTTCAGAATTTCAGACAGGTCTACTGTAATTGTGGAAAGCATCTTAAGTATTATATGAAATTACATGTTTAGCATGTTAATCCATAAATAAGAATAAAGGTAAGATATAAAAAGATCCTATTAATAACAACATCTTCTCTCTGAAGATATCCAGCACATCCTAATTAACTTGATGATTTATTGACCTATTTTTATACATGTAGTAATTGAGTGAACAAGCAAAGGCTGAGCTCAAGATAAGTGGCTCAAGGACACATAAGACCCTGCAGTAGGCTAAAGTCAAATATTCATCTCCTTCCTGCCCGCTTCATTCTTTAAGCAGATTATCTTCTGAATATGCAACATTAAGACAAGTCTCCCACTTGTCTTCCACTTCAAACACTTCTGAATGTTTTGATATGGCTGAAATATGAGGTGAAATATGGCTAAGCTCTTACCACATTCCAAAATTCAGGAATTGCCCCAAGTCAGTGTTGTCCCCTTCATACAAGCACTTCCTGCACAGATGTTTCTCCTCTGTGATCCGATCAGCAACATCGAGGTACAAAGGACACGGGCTGCAAGATAAACAGGGACTGGGGGTGGAGGGGAACGATGTGTATTGCATAGTATATGTTAAATTATAATTCTTATTCTGTGGCTATATAAATTATATATGTTTCAATATATATAAATTACATGTCTTTTTATATAGATAGATTTTTGTCATCAACAAGCATATCAGTGAGCAGGTCCCTTCAAATTTCAGACTAGAAGTAGCAAAGAGTCCATCGTAAATTATTATGTAAAATCACTGTAAATTAATTCAAGCTAGAAGGGTCATCCCATGTGTATCGAAATAAGACTTTTTACTCTATTGCATCACAGGATAATTCAGGGTTGGAGGGCAATGATTAAGTGACAAAAGGTTTCAATTAATTAATTGTGGGGGTTTTTTTTAAGAGTTTCACAAGGGAAAGGGCAGGAGAGATTAATTGATTTATTAAACAACAATGCTGCTACTGCTAATTAAATCTTTCATTAACATCGTATGAGAATGAGACATATCCATCTCTTTTTCATTTTATCTCTTGTATTCATTGACAAAAGTTGTAGTATAAAATAATGTCTATGTTTATATGTTTCTAATAGTTACAAAAATCCAGTAGACACTCTGATCTCCTTTCATCTTACTAAAAATATGAAGATTATGAACAAAATGGAGTAATTTATTAAAAAAAGAACCAACCTACTCTCTCTTTATTTGAAACAAAAACATGTTTCCAGTTATGCAGACATTTCCACTGATTTCAGTGAGGGCTCTGAGATTTCTGGCAGATGGGTTCTCTTTAACCCTGATTTCTGCTGTCACTGACGTTCCTCTCTATCTCCTGATTATACTTAGCTTCTTTTTCAACTCACTAATTGACAACATTGAACATGAAAATCCATCCAAATCAGATTGCTGGTGTGGCAGACACTGTTAACCAAAAGGATAAGCCTAATATGGAGAGAAAAAGAGCAGAGAGCTCTGGGAATCTGTTTTCCATGTTCTGGCAGGCAAAACCTTAGGAAACTATTTCCCTGTGTTGACTCACTTTTCACATGGAGACGACCTTACATTTAGCTCCCTGCGTTCTCAGGGCTGTGGCAGTACCCCTGCATGCATTCTCACAATATCTTTTGTCATTATTCTTCAGCATCAGTCTATTTATCCCCTATTTAATTTTCTGCTATTAATTTACTGTTTTATAAAGCCAGGCAAATGGAAGAAAAGTAAACTGTAATAAGAATTTGAAAAAAATAATGGAAAAAAACATGTTTCAAATGTTAGATTATCTGATATATCTCAGAAAAACCTGGAAAAATGAGATTCTTGTCTGTACTTGTAGCTGCTATCATGACTACATCAAGAAAAACTGAAGCAATAGAAAGCTGTCAAAATAATGGCTTAGGTCAGTGCCATTACAGGAAAAAGAACTTCAAATTGCTAGAAATAAGAGTACAAATGCCTATTTCAAAATGGAACATGTTAAATTATCAGCTTATAAGAATGATTATCAGCTTTGACTTATTGGTAGCATCTCAAGAAAGGCTCAATTATCTTTAACTTCAATAATAAAAACCTACTCTTCATGTTAAAATAACCATCTTCAGCTAGAAAGCTAATTTTCTGAACAGGTAAGATTTCTTGAATATGAGTAAAGATACATTTAGCTATTTGTTATTTACAGATAAATATAAAAAGCCTGAACAAATACAACATATAAACTAGAAAAAAATATGCACACTCAGAAATGTATCTTTAGAAGATGAAATTACCAAACTAAACTCCTTAGAAATTAAATACCTGTTGTCTTTATATAATACACGAGAAGCTAAAAAATGTTAAGGATTATTGTTAAAAAAGGTTCCAGATACAGAGAAAATAACAATTTGTTAAGCTCTCCTTTGGGTTATTGTTGAAGCAAGAGCAAAAATGAGGACATGTTTTCAACAGGATTATTATTGCTTGAAAAATTTTCACTTGCCTAAATATGTGTATTTCACATACCTAATCCTCAAAATATTTCATGTTTTCTCCCAGGTAAGCTTGGGAGAGAAAGCTAATCTTTGTGGATTTCATATACAAGAATCTGACAAGATTTTTTTGGGTCAGTGTCAGAAGGAAAGCAGTATTCCCATAAAAAAAGAAAAATTAATATTTTTCTTGAAAAAACCCCCCATCATTTAATTGCTAATATGAGGATCCAAGCAATCAAGTCAACATAAAATAAAAACAAAACATTAATTTGAACAAGATTTATAAAACATTTACTAAATGGGGAAGCTTTGTACACCTTAGTAATGTTGGGATTTCTCCCATTAAAATTAAAGCTTGCATAATTTGCACTTCATTGTACCGTCAACTATTGGGTTTGTGCGGCCAGGTTTTGGTAGCGGAGGGCGGGACATAGGGGTGGCTTCTGTGAGAAGCTGCCAGAAGTTTCCCCCATGTCTGACACAGCCAATGCCAGCCAGCTACAAGATGGACCTGCCGCTGGCCAGGGCCGAGCCAATCAGTAACGCCTCTGTGAGAACATAATTAAGAAAAAAGAGGAAAAGAAGAAAAAAAAAAGACACTTGGCAGCTGGAGAGACAGAAGTGAGGAGATGTGAGAGAAACAACCCTGAGAGAAACAACCAAGGTCAGGGAAGAAGGAGGGGGAGGAGGTGCTTCAGGCGCCCGAGCAGAGATTTCCCCGCAACTTGTGGTGAAGACCATGGTGAGGCAGGCTGTCCCCCTGCAGTCCATGGAGGTCCATGGTGGAGCAGATGACCACCTGTAGCCCGTGGAGGACCCCATGCTAGAGCAGGTGGACACCTGAAGGAGTTTGTGACCCTGTGGGAAGCCTGCACTGGAGCAGGTTCCTGTCATTACCTGTGGCCCCATGGAGAGAGAGGAGCCCACATCAGTTCAACTACTGAAATGTTCACAGAAATCTCTACATAAACAAAGATGACATAAATCCTTTTCTGGTGTGAATTTATACTGGAAATATATAATGCATGAAGAACAAGAGCTGCTGTTTATAATTTCACTGCATTTATTAACAGGAATATTAAAAGAAAAGTAGACCTGGCTCAGTTGACAGGTGATATACCAATATGTAACTATATGATGAACTTCAAGCATATCTAATACCAAAATTATTAAGGATCAATATTGTTGCAGTATTGCTAACATTCACAATACCAGCATAAGTATATATACCTGTACACTGCTCTGCTATTTCTACACTATCCCTTTCTCCCATGACAGAGAAACAGAGCTAGAGCTGGGCCATACTCCTTTTATTTTTCACTGTTCATTGTTAAATATGCTGGTATAGAGCTAATAAGTGTGAGTGAATGGGCATATATAAGCATAAAGTGTATTTTGTTTGTTTATTTTAATCCTTCCCTCATCCTACCATCACCAAGCTTTTTCTCCCAGGAAATGAACACTGTATTTTAGTGGAAGATCATCCTTGACATATAGCAGATCCCTAAAACTGCATCAAGGGCACAATGGCTACAGGATACCTATTTTCATACCACAGATTTACATGTAAATACAATATGAAAGGAAGCAAGAAAACATTACTGAATACTGAGAAATTTGTCTCGTCAGCAAGTAGCATGAGACAATTAAACATAGAGACAAATCTGTAGACACTGCTTCAAGGCTAGATTCTCAGTTAGACAACATTTAGATGAGTCTTTAAGCACATCTTTTCCGCAAAGTCACCTGTGGATTTCCAGCCTACCTCCATATCTGTGCTAATCTTAGTTTCCTAATCCCCCAAGACATCTTTTTTTTTCCTCTCTGCCTTTAGCAGTCTTCTCTCTTCTACAGGGAAAAAGGCTATTCTAAGTTGTGGATCATTTAGATCTCTCAGAAAATTAATCAGTAGTCTGGAAGAAATTAGATGACTCTTGGTGAGCGTAACACAGAAACGATGCAGTATTTTTACTGAAAATGAAATTGCCTCCTCTCTAGGGGTTTACCACCACTTAAACATTTTCTCCAAAAGCACAAAGTACTGCAGAATATGGTGGGATCCACAAGGTTGTATATTATCCAAAATTGTTGGGAACAAACAACAACAAAACCCTAAAGAATTGCTTGATCCATTCTATTCAGAGGGAGTATCAATAAGTGTATATAGGTTAATTTTATTTAAATTTGGGTCTGAGAAGTACTTTTTATGATAGGCTAATCCAAATGTTTTTACAGGAAGTGTGATGCAGTTAGCTTTTCTAAATGCAGAAATCCTCTTACTTGCACATATTGAAGCTGATTATCAATATGCACACAGAGAAGAAGGGAGAAATGAGAAAACAGGCCTTTCGGTGGCAGTGAAGTTCACCTACCTGGTGTTGCCAACTTGCTATTGCAAAGATCTGCCTGGAGGCCCTGGATTCCAAGGCACTAAGCCTTGAGGAATCCTTTCCTCACAGCTGCTAGAAACGACACAAGACAATCCCTCCCAAAGGGGAAAAAAAACCCCAAACTAGCAAACCCAGTCATTCTGCAACCTTTGAACAGCTTTTTGATCCATAAAACCTGCCTAAATAGTCTCATTAAGGAAGACCCTGTCCTTCTGCCATTACTCATAACTCATTAACTTAAAGCTGGCTCTTTTATAAGCAATGGATCATTACAATTTGCTCATATCATCAATTCTCTGTCTTGTAACTTCAGTCTTCTTTTAATGCTTCTGTACCAGAGTTACTTTAAAACAGCATTACATGGACATGCTGAGTAATAAAAGCAATAAGATTCATAACTAATATGATTTGTCCTTATTTCCCCTGCCCCTATTCTCTCCTTGTGTCCCTGCAGGTTTGAAATAACGAGTTGCTGTTCAGAAAGCATCATAACATAAAATAAATGGATGAGCTAGAGTAGCAGTAGTAATTTTCATTTATGGAAAAACTTAATGGTAGTTATAAATGCAACTGTTAAGTGATTTCATTCCTAATGAACTTGTCTCTATTTCACTCTGTGAATAAATAGGACTGGTAGGACATCGAGCTTTTATGTTACATAGCAGATTTCGTTTAATCTTATTAAAAACAGGGAGTAAAGTGAATATTTTATACTAAAAAAATTACTGTAATTTATTAGCCACCTACTTTGTTGCCTTGGACACCATGATTTTTGAAACTATGAACCCTGGTAGCAATCACACGCTAAAATTCCCTCCTATTCTTAACATTAGCTATCAAGTTACAAACACATACCCCAATAGTTTCTTACAGTACCATTCCAAAACCTCTTACGTGTCTTTCTTCTCCCTTCCTCGTCTTCTGTTTTCTGAAGGGATGATGCGAATATACACACACATTTTTGTGTGTGCACATTCTGCAATGCACCTAAATCCATGACTCTTTTTACAGCATCTATCAGACCCCATTGTGACTAAATGTATAAATATTTGTGCTCACGTGCAATAAATAAGTAGATATATACTTACATAATAGGGCCATTGAGTGTTTAATTTTCATTCTGCAAGTTCGTCTATTAAGATAATAAAAAACTTATTTGAGCTCTCCCACTTTAACTGGTTATGTTGCCTGTCACAGTTTAACAAATACAAAACGCTACTTTATTAGTAAGCACAGATGTGCACTGTATCTCAGTAACATGTCATCTTTTAAGAAAATTTCATTTATATTGTTCCCCAACTTTTGACATATAATGAATAATTGGATAGAGTTATTTCATTCACACTTGATCTTTTATATATATAAAGCAATAACTTTGCCGAAAAACTAAATTACTCATTCTTTTGTTGTCTATCCCATCTTGCATTCCCCCATAAGTTAAACATCCAGTGGTAATGTGTCATAAAACTAAAGTAATGTATACAAGAATATGCAATTTATTGCTTTACTATTGTTTAGACTAAGAAATGCGGGAACTCAATCATGGACTCTGCCACACGATCAATATGATCAAGCAAGAAGCCATTTATTTGTTCTAATACAGTTATATTTATACCCCAAAACTAATGAAATCACCCACACCCGTTAACATGTTATTGGCTCTTCACTCGCAGCACGAGCAGTTCACATGCCCCTAATTGGCTGATGGACTTTGCCTGCATCCCTTCCTGTTTGCTTGCCAGGGTACATTTTTTGGATACATTTCAAGGTTCCTCTCCGGGGCCTTGTTGATGCAGGTGCTTCTCATATCTCCAGACATGTATCCCTTCAGTTCCCACAGTTTTCTCAGGGTATGCCAATGCACATTCTCACACTCCCCACAGATAAATGCACTCCTAACCTAAACATCCATTTTACCACACAGCAGGGAACACATTTAATATTTTAAACCACATCATTTTACAGTAGTTTTATGATCACTTACACTTGTTGAGTTACATGTATGTTGTTTAACTGTACAGGTCTTTACACAGAATCATCTAGGTCGAAAAGGATCCTTAAGTTCACCAAGCCCAATCATTTTTAATTGTAAACTCTCTTAATGAACAAGCCAATTAAAATGCACCTCAGAATGCATTTATTTGTGGTTAGATAGAAAATTTCTGTCAAGTTCTGGGATTCTGAAATATGAATGTCGACAAGTTACTGAATGAACTTCTGTGTTTTCTTTTTTTTTTTTTTAGTCTGGGAGTTAATTTAAATGTGAATACTTTCCACTGACCTTATTCTGATGTGCACATAATCTTTATTTTCATAGACACAATTTTAAATAACTAAATGGTCAATATTTATTATATTACACAACTATAATTCCTTTCTACTAGAATCAGTTATGGTATATTCAGTGTGAGGGAAGAAATATTTTACTTGGCTTTGAAAAGGAAAAAAATAGAGAAATGTTATTAAGAATCCTACAGCTAAGAGATGCCCTGGTTCTGGAATGGTGTTCAGTTATGTCAGTACAAAGCTAAGCAGATTGTTTCAAGCCATTGGTAAAGATAAAAGTCAGTTTATGACTCTCATATTTTCCATTTTGTGGATGTTAACATACATATATTGAAACATATCATTTCTCTGGCTGCTGACTTAAGAGACAACAGCAGCAGGGATATCTGTGACAGGAGACTGACATTATATGCCTGGTTTTACCAGGTTATTTGCTGGCTACGTCTGTTTTCCCGCTTAGAAAATGTTATTATTTTGTAATAGTGTTGAAGTACAGACTACAGAAACAGTACATGGAAGAAAAGGATGTCATTTTATACTAACCACAATCAGTCTTACTCTGCTCTGTACAATGGCATTTGTCTTACTTGCAGGTCCACAAGCCTGTGTATTTTTTTTCACAAATTGTTTTACAGATGTTGAACAAGTTAGATTTCTTCCTCCTCTTAGAAATAAGAATTTTGAAGGATGTACTATAGAAACCTGTAGGTGATTAGTATCTTCAAAAATTACTAAAGTGTTTGTTTCATTAGTCATTGATGTGATCTGAGCAAGCAAAAGTGACTTCTCTTTTCTTAATGGATTTAGAAAGAGAACAGTTTATCAAGCTGTTAATTAGATCTTAGGAGACAGGCAAGTTATTAGAGCTTTATGTGTTCTAAATATTACATTTTGATTAAAGGTTATTTACATATATTGCTCTCACAATTAAATTCTAAAGGAAGCATGAATTTAAATTGAATACTTTATTCAGAATTTATGTCTGACAAATATTAGTGCTTTTGTGACAGTGCTAGGATTCAGAGGAACTCTGTCTTGTTTTCTTTCTCTCAAGTTTTAGAGTCTTTAGCCTTGAAGATTGCCTTTTGAGTAGTTAATTAATTTTGTCAGTCAGCTGCTTCCAATTGGATTACAAAGATTTTGTAAGTTTAATTTTAAATCTCAGATCCTTTTGACTGAAATGGTGGGGAAAGGACATACTAAAAGCTAAGAGTTCGCTGTGGGCATAAAAATAAAATAAAATTAGAGCACAGAAAATATTTCCAGGGTTTCTTCTAATGTGCATATCTGTACAATATTAAAGGATCAAAGCTCTGCCTAACATTCCATTCCATATCTTTTTTATCCATTTAAGATTAAATACTCCATCATTCTCTCAATAAACTAGAGAGCCATATGGAAGTTTCTCATTAATTGTATTATTAAAAGGTTTCGGAAGAACTTGTTGAGATACTTGATAAAATGTAATAAATCCCCTTGGAAAGTTAGTGTGAGTTGATAAAAATATTTAGAAAATATAAAAATGAATCTGAATATATTCAACTGATACTAATTTTAAACAGAAAACAGTAAAATTATTGTTATATTGCAACTGTTGCCAACAGAAGCAATTTAAGTTATTTTCAGCCAGCTACGTTTTCTTCCTGTATTTCAAAAAGCTTATTCTTCACACATCTGTTTTGTGGAATGATACACCTAAGTAAATAAAATCTTATGAGAAACTTTCAGATGTTTAGACTTCCCAGTACATTTGATAAGTGAATTCTTCAGCATTCACTGTTTTCAAATCCCTTGCTCTTTTGTACAAGAATTTACACCTCCCTTGAATCATCAGTGCACAATTTCTCTTTTCAAAAAGCCATACTTTCTTAGAAAAATATTATATTTCTTTTAAAGAATCAACATACGTCAGTCAGATTAAATCCTGAGATACAAACATGATGGATGCTTAGCCTTGAAGATCATTTAAAAATGGACAAATTTTCACATTTTAAATACAAGCTTGTATACTGCAAACCAGAGGAAAGAATACCTGCTACTGATTATATATATATATAATATATA
>NW_010301973.1:14833-29480 GCF_000700745.2 Antrostomus carolinensis
TATATATTTAAAATCTTAAGCAAGATACACTATTTCTTTGCCTCAGTTCATCCATCTGCAAGTACAGATGTTTTTCTGTCTCCCAGAGTTTTTTAAGTTTTATAGAAAAAAAAAGCAAAACACCACCTTGACAAAAAATAAGATTGATATACTTACATAAAAGGAGTTATGAAAGTACAAACCTGTAGCAGAAACATCATGAACTTCAAAGTCTGAAAGAAAACAAGATTTAGGCAGGTAAACAGCTGATGAATTCTTCTGAAATTCTGAAGAATAGTTATATTTTTCTCTACTTGACAGCCATAAGCTTATTCATAGTTATATTTTATTTTCTGTTGATATAGAGTTGCTAAATAGTAACAATTTTTCTGGTAAAGACAGCAATACAATTCATATAATTTGGTTTAACTTGTTTATGCTTTCAAATGAGGTTGAAATAAAACAAACAAACAAACAAATTAGAATTTGAAAGTCTCTTCCACGAGCTCTTAGCATCCATGACTGTTTAATTTCTCTTTAGTTCACTTTTCAAGAGCTCGTGGGTATCTAACACATCGCAATGGGAATAGACTTTCTGAATGCTCCAGTAGGGACCAGATGGCAAGTTATTTAGAAATACTTAACTGGTAAAGGACACAAGCATGAAAGCCTACAGCAACCTGAAAATGCTTCAAAAGTTACACCAGAGCAAAAATTTATCCTAACTGTTTTCTGTTAACAACCTAGTATCAAAGATGACTATTGAAAAACTGGCTTATCCTTTTAGGTTAGTGTCAGATTTATTCATTTTAATTTCCAAACAGTTACTCTGAAACTGAATAATAACTTAAAAGAAAAGATTTTCTCTGATGAAGAATTTTTCATGCTACTAATTGTAAGAAATATACAAGTATATAAACCAATGAGTTTCACCACATAAAAAGTGCTCTTACCTGTGCTATTATTAAACATTTGCACAGTTTAGCAGAATACGCCACCTTTCAGGAACTACACAATAGAATAATAATAGGTACATTGGTTTGCAGCAAAACACTTAATTAAGGAGAAGGCTTTTGCTAACCTTTCCTAAGAAAGCTGAATCTGTTTCAGCAGTAACATTGACACAATTGAAGAGGAAAAAAAAAAAAAAAACATTTGCAAACTCCTCATCTTATAGTCTATTGCTTCAAAGAACTCCACTGAAGTTCAGATTCCCCCCCAGAACACGTCCTTCAAGGAATTCAGTGGAGTGTATCATGTGCTAGACACATTTCTCTCTAATGACTTCAGCTGAAACGTTGAGAGAAATGTATTGTAGCATTTTAAGAGTAGAGAGATTCAGAGGAAAGACATCAAGAAAATTATTTTTATTTCGAGTTTCAATAGCTTGAACCTTAATAAATTAATTAGTAATAATTCTTCAAGGCTGTCTTACATTGAACTAGGTCAAAAGGGTTCAGGACTGGCTGCCCCCAGCAGCAGCTGGAGATGCAGAGGCATCTGCCTTTGCTCTGCCTTTCACACCTGGACCAGACCCATTATGGGGCAATGCCAGTGCATCATGGGTGCTTGTTGCACTCAAGGACAGTGATAACAAACTGAAAGCCCATCAGCAGAAGCTGACAGCTCAGGTGTTGCATAAACAGCTAGGGACTGGTCACACTGTTTTGCAAACCACTGCTCACTGACTCAGTAACTGGGATTGCTTGCTCTTCGGTAAATGTGCTTAAAGGCGTCTGTAATCATTAATGACAATGACTTTGAACATCACCAGCCCCATACTACATGCTTATTGCCATATAATGGCCACTTACATTTCACATAAAAAAACTCTGTGATGATTGTGAGTATTCACAAAATAGTTCTTGTTTAAAAAAAAAAAAAAAAATAGCTTAATGTAGTTCAATACACACGGCCAAGGAACAAGTGACAGGATAAGAGGAAATGGCCTCAAGTTGAGTCAAGGGCAGTTGAGATTGGATGTGAGGAAGAATTTCTTTCCTGAAAGGGTTCTCAGGCACTGGAATGGGCTGCTTGGGAAAATGGTGGAGTCCCCATCCCTGGAGGGATTTAAAAGCCAGGCAGATGGGGTGCTCATAGAGATGGTTTAGTAGTTAATAGGTACGGTTAGACTCGATGATCTCAAAGGTCTTTTCCAACCAAACAATTCTGTGATTCTGTGATTCTGTGCAACAGCTCTACCCCTTCTTAAACCTTCCCCCTGCCCAAACCCCAAAAAAATAAATATTAAAACAGGCTTGACTAAATTATCTGGTTTGCCTCTGTGACAGTTTCACTGGGTTAGCCCTTGGCTAGCAGCCAACAGCCATTCACCTACTCACCCCCCACTCCCAGGGGATAGGACTGGGAGGCAAGAATAAGGAGACTTGTAGGTTGAGATAAGAACAGTTTAATAATAGAAATAAAAGAAAAATTAAAATAATACTAATACTAAAATAATAGTGATAACGATAACAATAACAAAATATACAAATGAGTGATACCCAGTTCAAATGCTCACCACCCAACAACCAAGCCTGGCCTGTTCCCAGATAACGATCCCAGAGGAGAAACAATCCTGAACCGTAACTGCAATCCCAGAAGAGCGAAAGTCAGAGGAAGACACCTTCACTAACATACTGGATATGATGTGATATGATATGGAATATCCCATTGGCATATCCAAATGCCAATTTAGCTTATTAATTTAAATTAATAAATTAATTCACCCCCTTAAATCCTGCACTTGTAGACTAATAAAATATGAAGTCGTTAACCTCCAGTGACCAAAAACACTGGTATGTTATCAGCGTTTCTCTCATAACAAATCCCAGACTGAAAAGCAAAACACAGCACTATTCTAGCTACCAAAAAAGAAACCCAGCTCTGTTCCAGCTAAAAATCAGGGCAGCCTTTATTAACGTTTTTAATATAGTTTTACAACTATGACATAATGTAACAAGGGTTTCTTCCCCCCCACCCTGTGCTGGAGAAACAAACAGCTGCTATTTATCTTGGAATTGTAATTTATTCAGGAAAGGAGAGTGGTCAGAAAAATAAAAGTAGACTATTACACCGAGTCCAATGCTAAAATGTAAGTGCTTTTCACAAACATCAATTCCCTCTCTGACTTTTCACACTGTCAATCATTCCTCTGCTACATCCTTACTTTTCCACTTGGAATGAAATATAAACAATTGGGAAAACATTCTCCTCTCAAGAGTTGACACAAGAGGTATGAACAGAAGTGAGTTTTGGCAAAAATACCCAGGTCCTCCCCACTGCCCCTCTACCCCCATGGTCCCACCTGAAATTCACATGCAAATTTCATTCTTTTGGCAATTTCTTTTGCTAGTTTTAGCACTGCTAATCACATTGTTAATATTCAGCCTAAGGAACCCCAGGCATAGCAAGGAGAAATTTTCCTCTAACCTTCCTTTTCTCTCATGGTTGCACAGCACAAGTTTCAATTTTACTTCACAAAATTTGTTAAAGCATATAAAATCTCACTGTGTAATATAAATATAATGTATTTTATCACAGTACATCTTAATTTAAATATTGAAATTGTACCATTAAAGGCTTTATAGGGAATAGTTACCCATAACTGTCCTACTTTTTGGCCTGTATCGTGTCTAGTAACATACAAAAATTTTGTAAGCTACACTGCATAAGATATCTAGACATGTGTGGATGAAACTAATTCAGCTGACATGCTTTCAAAGCAGAATATTATGTTTCCTACTTTCTCTCAGCCCTTTCCTCCATGAAGCAGTTTTAAACAAAGAGAAAACGTATAAAGAAAAGTCAAAAAGGCCCTGAGAAACAACGGCTCTGAGAAACAACTGTCCATGAAACCAGGGCAGCAAGAATTGCAAAGATACTATTATCACAACATTAGGGTATAATTTATAAACATCTCTTACTCAACACTTCTTACTTTTCCAGATGTCAAAAATGAGAATATTTCAATGGATGTTAGTAAATGTATATACTTTTTATATTTTCTGTATGCATCTTCTATTTTAATTACTTCATATCAGAGACCAAGGCAGTAAGCTGATTACAGTCACACATGTGTCACAGATCAATATAAATTTAAGATTAAATTTAATGTAGGAAGATCTTTACTCAATTTAGATGCTCTAGAAATATTGAAAAAATGTGATACTTGATCCCAATCTCAGAATAATCACTAGATATAAGAAACAGAAAGTAAATTGATAGCTGAAGAAATAAGGTTTTGCCATGTAGAGGTGCAACCAGGAGAAAAAATTATGTTTTTATATTTATGGCTATTCATATCATTTTAAAAACATAAAGACATAAGAGAAATTTCCAAGATCTTACACACACAAAGTAATTAAGGACTTAGTAGATTATTATCTCTCTGTATATAGCACTGTGACATCGGGACCAGTAGCTTGCATAAACCAAATGGTTTGTCCCAATCCTAAAAATAAGATCTGAAGTAGCACAGAAACATCCTATTCTTATGTAATTCATATTTTCTACTTTTTTATTCATACATGATTTCCCAGAAATATTTTCAGAAATAACTGGTAATTTCTGCTTTCATTTTTACTGCTAAATCATCATGGATTGTGGGAATTCAAATGAACTAATACAGGAAAGACTGCTAATCAAATCCCTTATGGCTTCTTATACAGCAAACTTGTCCAGCTAGTCTTTGGTCAGCAGTGGCAAGCCAAAACTGTGCTTTCTCAATTCAGGTTGCTCTTGCAGGCGAGATCAGAGTCTTTGAGTGGTGCCCTGCCTTCCTTGTACATTTCTTTGGTGTTATTGCAATCAAAATGGCTATCATGTGCACAAAGCTTTAGTACTTTTCACTCACTTTGTGTCTTTGGAGGTTCAGAAAACCTGAAAGTTTTCCCTCTGAAACAGGTTGGCTATGAATTTATCTAGTCTCTTTAATTTCCCCATCACAGTTAAAAAAACAGCCCTATCTTCACTAATTGTAATTTACCAACTGGAAGATATCCAAGGCAAGTAACAATGTCTTGCCTTGGAATCTGATGCCCAACAAATACAAATCTGAAAAAAAGATGTCAGAGATAGCTTATTCCAGAAAATACGAAGAAAGAAACTGGAGCTGTTTCCATTACAGAATGGAAACAGATATTTCTTCTCAGAGCTTTATATTTCATATAAAAAAGAAAACGCAACAGGCCAGAAATAAAATTAGAGGAACAAGGACTGAAGGAAACCTTCCCAAAGAAATGTACACCTGAGAAAGGAAACAAAGCCCCACATTATCCAAAAGTACAACTAAAAAAATGAAATAAGTTAAGAAAAGTTATTCTTCTGTTCCTCATCGCTATATTCAATAATGGCCCTACAAAGGCTTGCCAGTTTCCCATATATTTACATGAAAGATACTATATCATGTAGCACAAGCAAAAAACATGTTTAATCTATTTCCTTTAAGTTTTGTTAAAAAAATTCATAATTTGTTTTCAGATTTTACAGTAACAGTAGGATGCAACTAGATTTTGCATATTGAATAGGGCACTCCTTGCAATTAAGCTCTTATAAAAGCTTTTTTTTTAATATATATGTTATCCATTTTTTACAAATAAATATTAGTAAATTTAAGTTTCATACATCTTGTCATTATCGTTATAGGTGTACTCAAGGACTAAAATCTACATTTTGTTTTAATACTGTTTTTTAATAACATTCTTAATTCGTCCAGAATTTATTTTTTTCCTTTATTTTTGCTTCAAAAAAGTAAATATTTCACTAGCAAAATTAATTGCCTATATTAGTTATGCAATAATGTACACTTTCACAATGATTTGTAGCTATTAAAAGAAAGATGTACTTAATGGTGATTTATTTTTTTGCAGTAAGGATCTAAATATGACCTGCAAACTGTCTCATTTTTATTTCAGGCAGAGAACATACAAGAACCACAATTTGCTTAATAAAATTTAATTTTTTGTACAATATAAAGGTTTGAGACATCATCATTTTGGGACTGAATTACAACGATAAGTGCTAAATCCTGATCTACCCATTACAAGAGATTAATGAAAATAGTTAAATATAGAACATAGGTCATAGAAAAGTATGAATAATTTTATTACTAATAAGCAAAAAATTTAAGTTGCATATATGTATATATATATTCACACATACACAATTTCGATGTTTTTACTTCATATTCCTGAGTTAATTTCATTTTAATTTATCTAAATTAAATTAATAATGTTAATATTTGTATTGATTCCAGCACTCTTAGTCCAGGAATAAATCCTATTGACTAGGAAAGAAATTTAAATAAAGGATTTTGTAGGGGTTTTTTTCAGAGCAGCCCTGAGTTGGAACAAACATTTGCTGTGTTTAAGACCGCTACTCTCTAGGTATTTTTTTTCCAGGGTGAGAAATGACACAGTTGAAGCTGAACATGCAAATGAAATATGAAGCATCTTAATCTGCTATTCAGACTAATAACTGCTTCATATTAAACATCTTGTGAGCCATGTATGGGCATTCTGGTGAATTTCCATGGCTAACAGTAACGGATGTCAGAGTAGATGATTTACTAGTTAATTCTGAAACTGAGAAATGTATATTACACATGCACATAAGAATCCAAACTGTGAAGGTGAAGTATGTTTTCAAGCTATGCAATACCTATATATATAAATATAATGAAACCAAAGAAATTTAAAGTTCCTTGGTTTATGGTAAAGTATGCCTGCTTATTTTTTAAGTTGTGCTCTATATCACTTATACCACTGAACTGTCATTGAGAGATATTTCCCTATTTCCCTCCATCCCATTCTGATCAGTTATCTATAAACTTTATATGCTAACTAGATGGATAATAAAACTAGCACTCCAAGTCAAGGTGAGCTTCTCCCAGCAAATTTAAAAAGTACAAAAATAAGGCAGGAATTCACAATTTAAAATGTTGCTGTAGAGAGAGTAAAAAAATCCTTTAATTTCCTGCTTCCACTCTGGGTTAATTGTGTGATCTTAAATCACACCATACATAACACAATGTAACATAACACAGCAGAAGCTGACCCTAAGTAACCCAAAGGAGAAAATAAAGCTGACTTTTGCCCTGAGTACAGGACCCAGGCTGGTAATTTTAAGACATTCCCACAGGATCCCAGAATGGTCAAGGTTGGAAGGGATCTCTGGATGTCATCTGGTCCAACCCACCTGCTCAAATAGGATCACCCCAGAACAGGCTGTCCAGAACCATGTCCAGATGGCTTTTGAATATCTTCAAGGAAGGAAAGTCCACAGTGCCTCTGGGCAATGTGCACCAGTGTTCAGCAAAAAAGTCTTTCCTGGTGCTTGGAAAGTGTCTCAGTTTGTGCCCACTAATGCTTGCCCTGTCACTGGGCATCTCTGGAAAGAGCCTGGCTATTTGCACCCTCCCTTCAGGTATTTGTACACATTGACAAGATTTCCCCTGAATCTTCTCTTCTCCAGGCTAAACAGTCCCAGCTCTCTGACTTTCCATGATATGAGAGATGCTCCAGTCCCTTAATCACCTTAGTAGTCCTTTGCTGGGCTCTCCCCAGTATGCTTGCATCTCTCTTGTACATTTGAGTGCTACTGACACAAACTTTACATTTATACTCCATACTGATGGCTTTGGACCACAAACACAGAACAGAAGGGTTATTCTCTTTATCACATTCCATGTATTCATTTAATCTGCAGCTTCACAAAACTAAAGTCGGCAAGAACTTTGCTACAAAGCACTTCTCTGTTTGGAATAAGTTTTCATCTCTAGGCTGCCCTGTTGCAGTTGTTATCCCGCAACGTCCCGTCCGGTCGAGGAGGCACAGAGACAAACCCTCACCCCGTCTCTGGGCCAATGAGCACTGACACCAATATGAGGATGCTGCAAATGGCGTTTAATGATGTGCGACACAGTACTATATGGTGTGGGTTCACTACGTCACTTCCGCCTGCTTACATCACAGGCTAAATGCTATTGGCTACTAGGAGAGAGAGGGGGGTGTCTTACCTTTCTGTACAGCACGATATCTTCCGGTCGCCAGACCCTATCTTACTACACTGCCCATATCACTTTGTAAATCAGGACATTTTATTGTACCAATGACCTCTCAATTACACAGTAAAGATCTGCAAGGTTTTGTTTAGTATTCACAATACCTCACACATATATTATACACTTCAGTAATAGCCTATATTTGAAATAACAGTGCAGGGACTAAGTCAAAGAATACACGCATTACCATCTTGTGAAAATAATTTTGCAAAGATAAGGACAATTAAAAAGAGTAGGAGAACAGGTATAAGGTTACAAAGTTTAATTGATTTAATTTGAGTGACCAAAATCAGTGCAATCTAATTTGCACAACATGCTGTCCATGAAGTCACTGACTTTGTAGATTCCAAAAAGGTCATATAGCCCAGAGGTTATGGTCATTTCATTCATACAAGAGTCCACTAAGCACAACTACAAGACAAAGTCTTCCTGGCTATGTAGGTCAAGAACAACATTATAACAAAGTTACAAAACACTTCAAAGTTAAAGAAGTGCTCACTTTTTATTTATAAGAGCATTATTAGATAATTACATTCACTGGGACCAACTATGAAGGAGAAATTCTGCTATCACTATCAGCATAGGATGTGGAGATCTTTACACTTTACTATATTGTGAAATATAATGAAGTTGCAAAGGACTGAATCACTAATAGAACAAATAAGAAGATGCTAATTTTTATGTTCCATTTTCCCACAACAGGTAATCTTACATATTTCCTCTTCCACTCATCATTTAACTGAGAAAAATAATTTTTCATCAAGAAAATAATGAACAGATATAAAGCTGTTTGGCAATAATTTCACACAAAGTACAGGGTGCTCAAAATTTGTCACCAAGGTCAACAACAACAGAAAAGTGTTAAACTAGAGATCTAACCTTCTTAAATACAAGGACTTCTGTCAGGGAAGTGGAGGACAATGATGGCAGGTCTCCAGTCTCCATGATCCCAGATAAGAGTGTGAGCAAGCTCTAGATAAAAGCTGAAAGGCAATGTTGAAATTAACCTAGATAACACCTCTTACTTGGAAGAGTGGACAAGACAGGGTAAGTACTAGATTTTCCTCATGTTCTTTTTTGAGGGATGTGCCCTTCTGAGATATATTTCATCCAGAAATTGATTTTTTCTTTTCAAATAGATACAGATGCCCTGGACTTTAATGAATGCAGATGATATACACTGCCTCTAGCTGAACGCTACAAAACCACTGTTAGCTTCATTTGCATTACCAACTACTCACTTGTTCCATATGTCCACATGATATCTATGAAAGTTTTGAGAACTTCATTTTCCTGTCAGAGACTGTAAAAAGTAGTTCATGTGTTTTTTCTTTCAGCATAAAAAAATATTTTTGTATGCAAATTCATGGTTTATTCAAATTTATAAAGCCAACTACAGAGCTTTAAAAAGGCAAGAGACAATGATGCCTTGCAGTGATTTTTTTTTTACTGCCTGGCCTCAAACTTTACATCCCTAACACCTCAACATTTGTTTTTCTGCTATAAAAGCAGAAGTACAAAACCTCATTTCTCTTTCTACATTCCTATTTTTTTCAATTTTGTTAAAAGGCCTTAAAAAAAATTGAAAAGAATAACAACAGGAGTACAATCAAAAGGGGAAAAAGCAAACAACCAACAGCTATCAGCAACCAACCACATGCCTTACTCTCATCTAACACCACCTTAGTATTGTGACCCGAATGTAGATTTGTACCTGATCTTCAGAAAAACAGTGGGAAAAACAATTTTATGAAACTAGTAGTATTATAGACAGGTAAGAACAGGGGTTTCCAAGTGGGCAAGGATGACAGGTGATTAGGGACACGGCAAAGAACACGCTGTGATTCAGAGCAAATGGCAACAGGCAGACTGTGGTTAAATCTCCATCCGAAGTTGTGGTCAGGGGAGGACCTGTGGATTAGGGAACCATTTGATAAGTTTAGTTTCTCAAACTCTTTTTCTGTGTTTAACACCAACTTTGAAAACTGATCTGTCTACTTTGTCATGGGAAGGGGGGTGTCCATTTTGTTTTTATTCCCTTTGGTGCATAGTAGGCAGATTCAAAATGCCTATGGGATTGGATAAGTAAAAAGGATATTTGTCTTATTTCTACATCAACTGAATTTTTAACTAAGTTATGACTTCACAGCCAGCCACTGCATTCATTTACTTCTCTTCAGCCACTATTTCAAGACAGTGTAGAATCTACCAGGCAAGCTTAAATTTTCATAATATTTTTTATTTAAAAAAACCCCAACCACCCACCAAAAAAATGCACCCCCCCAAGAAAAACCAAAACAACCAAAAAAAGAGAAACCCCAGCCAAAACCAAGTTGTATCTTAGAAGAAAAGCAATTCGACACTCCAAACTGGGATGAATTTCCAATGCAAAAGTATAAAACAATAAATAATTAAAACTTATAAAAGAACAAACCCTAAAATAAAAATTTTCTGACAGGCAGGTGTAAGTTATTTAACTTCACAGTTTTGAAGGTATGCTACTTCCTATTTTGGAAGCCTTAAAAATCTTTTAAAGGTCTATCCTGTTGTAAGGAAAAGAAACATAATATTTGTTAGAATCTGGCTGCTATGAATCTGTGCTAAACACCTACATAGTATGAATGTAAAACTGCATATTTTCCAAGTTACACATACTCATATTTTTGTATCTTTTACATATGTACATACACACATAAAAGGATACCATTTTAAAATCTCTTCTTCATTTTTTGAAATTAAATAAATATTCTAGTTTTCCTAGGATTACATTGCAGACTGTTTCATACTAGGCACGGCCAAAATGCACATAAATGGATTGTGAAACTCAGAGGTATCTGATTCTGTTAAAAAGATCTTTGATAAGGACAAACTATAAACAGAAAGAGAAATTTCCCTTTTTTTCAACAGTCCATGGTTTTCAAGACGTTTTCAGATTCTGCTTTTCTGGTAATATAAGCTGAAAATCACACCAAAAAATAGAGTAGATAAGTGTGCCTGCATCTATTTAGGAAGAAGCATGAGGCAGCTGAACAAAATGCTCTTAAGTTCTGAAAACTTACTTCACTGATCCAGCAGAGAATATATTAAAATATGTTTACCATTACTCACCTAATCTACTAAAATACACCTCTGATAATCAAAGTATTCTGTACAGTCTAAGACTCATTTACATGAAAATTTTATTAATATTATCAAAATTCCATTTAAATTAAACATTAAATTTTTACATGGGAAGTCATTACAAAAAGCTTAGGTTTTATATTAACTTGTTACTTAATGTGGCACGTGCTGCACAGTTACAATAAATTAAAAATACAAACAAGTGAGATAATTTTGACTTTCTAAATGCTTATCTATGAACTTTTTAATATAGTCATAGCCAACACTAATTATAAACTTCCTACCCTCCCTTTGAATAAGTCTCAGCAGTCTAACTCCATTTCTAAGTATTATTGAATTAGTGGCTTTCCTGCCTTACCACTCTAGCTATAAATGGCATGCTAAGATAAACCTGAACAAAAGATGAGAAATTCACTGATACTTGGACAGAGTTGAATTGCCAACTTTGTTTTTATTTATTTTTATATAGATTTGGTGTATATGTGAACGCTGACAATGGGGATACTCTATGTTACACAGAAAAGTCTACCTTGAATTTGAGCCTTCTCAGCTTTCCCCATCCTCTTTTTGCTTTCAACACTAGAACAAAATTTTAGTTTCTAATATAACATTATAGTGAAATTTCATAGTATGCTGATTCAGGTTAAAACAATCTACCAAAAAAGAAATCAGTAAAGATATGAAAGAACCGTATGAAAAAAGTCTAGTTGTCAAGGAGAAAGGGAAGATACTCTTTCACCCTGGTATCCATGGTCAGATAGAGAAATATTGAAATGGTTCTAGAATGAACCATCTTAGAATACAAAAGTAATTGTTTTTAACTTTTCAAGAATGCTTTTATTATTATTTCATCCAATATGATTTGGCAAAATCTATTCAAATTCATAAATTGTTTTATATTCTCAGAAGTGGAAGCTTTAGTAAATACAGAATGATAAAATACACATTTTTACAGGCTAAGCTATGATTTTGTTAGCTGCTATTCCACTTTGTACTCTCAAGCAGTACAGTGCTCCATTATAAGATCTTTAAAAGTGTAAGACTTTAAGAAAATTGCGTAAAAATAAGAAGGTTTCTCTATAAAATTGTGAAGGGAATGGTAAGTCACTAGAGATGGGGAAATGCAGGAAAAGGGGCATTTTTAGTATGATATAAAAATACTGGAAAGGACTGCGAAAAGGAGTTTTAAAGAACAAAAATATTATGAGGGGAAGCTAAAACAATTTCGACAAAACACAAGCTTTTCTGCGCAGAGCAAGAAATTGTTTCATTTTCAGTCTCCACTTGAAGTTGCAAAACCAATCTTTCACTACAAGAGCTTTTTTTTTTTTTTTTTTTTTTTTTTAGATAAAATGAAATCCAAGATTTAGACAGTTATGTAGTAGTTCAAGGGGTATGAAAATATGACAGCAATTTAATCCACTTCACATTCAGAAGCTCCTGAAGTTGGAGGGCACATTTGGTCACATCTATATTTAAATTTGTTAGAATTAGTCATAATTTCTAAACATACTTTCTATAGTCCTTTTTTTTTTTTTTTTTTTTTTTTTTTTTTTTTTTTTGAAAGAAACGTTTGCTGCAAAATAATGAATATGAATTATGCAAAGAAAATCTTTAAAAAATACTTCTTGCATATTTTAAGCCTGTTAAAAAGTTGAGTTTGAAAGACATTGTCATCCAGAGAGACTCATTTCTTTTTATAATAAGAAAAATCATCATAAAATTGTAGTACAGAACATGCCAGTTAAGTTACTCTAGACAGAGAAATTTGAATCACAGCTATTTTTTAAGATTTTTCTAAGGTTAGAAACCTTAGACTATTTATATTGTAGAAATTAAAAATATTTTTTAATTCAGTGCCTTACCTCAACTCAAAGTTAAGGCAAAAAAAAAAAAAAAAAAATCTTCATGTTACCTGTCTGACAAAACTGTTCACATTATAGAAGTTAACTTAGAAAAATGATTCAGTCGTGGCAGATGGAAGTCCACTGCCAGCCTCAGGATTCAGTATCACTAAATTCAGCAGCAGCTCCTACAGGAACTACTGACAACTCTAAATTAAGCTCTTCCTCAAAAGTTCAGTTAGAAAAGGAATGGATACAGAAATGAGCAAAGCCATGCAAACTCATTACAGCTTTTAATCCCAATGAAAAGAATTCCTGCGATGCCTAGGTCTAGATTTTATTTTCTTTGCCAAAGTGAATCCTCTCCTGGATGCAGACATGAACACTGATTCAGAAGCCAGCTTTAGCTTGGTGACCTGTTCCTTCTAAATGTATTTTGGAGGCTACAAGTAGCATCAAGTCTTAAAATCTGCCTAAAATTCCCTTCTAAATCTAGCTGTAAAATAACTTTTACTTTTAAATTTGGACCCTCTTACTAAGTCTAGCCTCATAACCCCTAGTGGACACACAAAATCAGCAACTTCCAGCAACATCGCTGAATCAAGAACTAACCTTAGTTCAACTTAGAATTCCCAGAAATTCAACCCTAAATAAAAATTCAACCGTAACCTTACTTGATCATAGTCCAGGGCTTGTATATTGCAGGACCTGATTAAAATTGTAGGAGACTAGTATTTCTTCTGGGACCCATTTTGCATCCAGGTCCAGGCCTTTCTCAGACCTAAATATTTAACTTCCATCATTGGGTTACACACCCTGACTGTTGTTCGCCCATGCGAACATGATAGATTCTTCTTGACTTACTATTTGTTTGGCTGTGGAGTTTTCTTTCTTCCCTTTTTGCATCAAGCATTGACTTGCCACTTGCAAACTCAAATTCAACTAGCGTCTTACACACAGTAGAACTTCTCTTGGACTCAGTCATCATCTGTTCATACACTCAAAGTTAACAAAAGGACGGTAAGAATTGCCAGAAGTATCACAGAATCACAGAATGTCAGGGATTGGAAGGGACCTCGAAAGATCATCTAGTCCAATCTCCCTGCCGGAGCAGGAACCTAAATGAGATCACATAGAAAGGTGTCCAGGCGGGTTTTGAATGTCTCCAGAGAAGGAGACTCCACAGCCTCTATGGGCAGCCTGTTCCAGTGCTCCGTCACCCTCACTAAGTAAACCTAAAACCTTACTTGAATTGTTTTACTTCTTCAGCTTAACATCTAGTCTTGCCTTCTGACAGAGCCTTCACAAAGGCGATCTAGAAAATATACTGACAGAGAAGGATATCTCTTAGCCAAAGTCCAGAGACATCCCTGATAAGCTCAGCCAAAACTTCCTCGGTGTGTAGCAGTTGGCAGGACAAATAAACCTTGATGAATGGAGGACAAAGAAACCCTGCTATCAAACTGATCTCCCAGGAAAACAGGATGCAGCAACAATTAATGTCCTACACCCACTTACATAATTACACCAAAAAGGTACAGAAATAAATAAATAAATAAATAAATAAATTGCTACCTACCTAAAAGGAACATCTCTGCAAGAGCCTCTCTGTGTTACTGATTTGCCATTTTATTATTTTAAT
>NW_010301974.1:0-2702 GCF_000700745.2 Antrostomus carolinensis
TTTATGGCTTTTAAAGTGTCTGAAATCAATCCTCACACTGTTGCAAAATCTCTTGTGTCTTTCTCTCTCGTGGCTACTAGAATACCATGAAACTTCTCCTATCCCTAGATTTATACTTGAAAAGGCTGCGGCGAGTTCACAGACTACAGTCTTATCATACTTAATTCCTTTCTTGGAAATGAACTCGTGCCCAGGTGGAGAAAAGATCTAGCATGAAATTTCATTTGTGGCTCCTTTGCTGTAGGAGTCAGTAGCATTTGTTTGCAGTTTCAGATTTGTAGTGCCCGAACTTCATTCACCCCTCGTGAGAAGGCACAAATATAACTGGCAAGTCAGTAAAGGTACAGAGGCCCAAGTTGTATGCGGCTATGAATGTGTTGCTAGGTGAAGAAAAGAACTAGCAAGAGCATTCAGGCTTGGCACTTTTGGTATAGGAACCATGTTGCATGAAAATGGTTTGGTAGAGCAATTTAGCAGGAAATAAACCCCCTTGCGTTTCAACTCACTCTCAGAAAACTGGAGGAGCTGGGGGCGGCTAGGCTTAAATCCTGAGTGATGCCTAACCGAGCACTATGGGTCCGACAACTGCGGATGCACAAAATCAGTCAATCACTGTCAGTCCAACAGCTGCAGATGCACTTGAGTGGCGGTATGGCCGCTATCAGTCCGAGAGATGCGGATGGGCCGAAGAGCGTGCTGCACTCCCGTGCCCACAATTTATGGACTTACACAGCTAAACCTGCAGAATTTAACAGCATCCCACTGAGAACTGGTCAGTTGAGGATGTCTGGTTACAGACGGACACAGTTTAACGAGACACTGCAAGTATGTCAGTGCTGGCTCCACTTAGTGTTCCACACCCGTCGACTGGTCACGATCTATCTCCGGTGTCCCCCATCTCTTGTTTTTTCCTTGATAAGCAGCACGCCTAGTAAAAAGGCAGCCTTCATAAGATTCTTCACATGCCAGTTGTAATTTTCCCCTGGGATTGTACTCGACACTGTACCTTCCCTTAGTGTGTGGACACAGCCATTTTCTGATTTTTTTGTGCAAGGGGAAAAGGTAAAAAGTTCATAGTGATGAGGAGTGTTGATAAACCCTCTGTGACCACTACCAGGATGGGAGTGATCTTATGTTAAAGATTTCTCGGAACTAATTAGCCTAACCCAACCTATTGTTGGAAATTTAATGAATACGTATGTGTACTTTAAATAATGCCTTTGTAAAGGAATTGGTGTACAGGGTTTTTGGAAATATCCACCCTGTCGCCCACTGGTGAATAAAACATGCTGCTTTATAACTCTCTGCAAGTTGTAAGGTTTGCTTCTGCGAATCAAGGGAGCAACCACCTTGTGAGAGTGAAAATCTCCTCTGGCTCCCAGGCAGAGACCACCTAGCCCAGGCTGGGCCAATGAGCACAAGAGAAACGCCTCCATGAATCCATCTTTGAAAGGGGAAGTATTGTCCAGAAAAGACAGCATGCACACAACCTGGTTTCTAAACCCTGCTCTGTCAGACAAAAGAAAAGCTTTTTTGAAGAGCTTTTTTGCTCTTTCGTGGGAGAGACCTTTTTGTCCCAGGTACTTAGGGAGCCAGCTTGGAAAGATGCCCTCCTAGACGGAGTGGTTGTGGATAGAGAACACCTGGTGGGAGATGGAATGATCTCAGTCACTGTGGTTGTGAACTGGATCAGTGAAGACTGTCCCTCCATGTGCTCATAGGGGGTGATGGACACTGGCAGCAGGGGATCTGGGGACACCACTGTCACTGCTCCACCAGTGCTATCAGTGTCCCCCGAGGCCACAGCTCAGACCCTCCTGGCTGACCTCTGTGGAGGATTGGTTAGCTGACAAGGGTCACATAGACATACTGTAGATGGCTGACCAGGATCTTGGGAAACATCGGACTCTGCTAGTCTGAAGTGCTAAGGTGGTAAGGACACGCTGTCCTTGACTGCAGCTGCTATACGATAACAGCTTGCTTACAGTCAGCTAAGGCATGAAAAATAAGGGAGTAAGTAACCAAGAATGAGGAACTAGGGGAGGGGTTGACGTTTAGGATAGTGACCAATGAATTAGTTAGATTACAGAATATGTATGATCTCATTAAGAACTGTATAAGTATGCTGAATGCTGATCAATAAACGAAGCTTGCTGATCGCTCATATTGAGTGCTCGAGTTCTCCCACTGCGACAGACCTCCACAGTGTCCGAGGAGCATCCAAAGAACCTGATGGCCTCTAGGACAAGCATGTCCTTGGACACTGCAGTGTCATCCTCAAGTTGTGCAGGGGCTTGCTTGTGGGGGGGCAGCAGAGGGGTTGGGGGGGAAGTTTCTGACCAGGGAAATGTTGGTGCCCAGAGGTGTCCTCGCAGAGGTGACCATGCCCACGATGATGATGGTGACCGACTGTCCCTGGATGTGACGGTAGGCAGGGATGGGCGTGAGCAACACAAGGGAGTCTCGGGTCACCAGCCTTGTCCTCGGCGCTGGGCGTGTTCAAGCCAAAGACCTTGCTGCCTCCCAAGCTCTGTCCTCCAGTCTCTTACAGCCTCTGGACATCCTCACCAATGCTGGAATAGCTCTCATTGGAGATGCGGTCCTTGGGCAGTGCCTGGTCACCTGCCAGGTCCCCAAGGTCTTGTTTGGAGGCAGCATAGGGGCTTAGGGTGATGTCGCTGCCTGGAAGTGTCCCTGCGGGA
>NW_010301975.1:0-1027 GCF_000700745.2 Antrostomus carolinensis
AGTGTTATAAACGTAATTTGTCTTTGTGGTTATTTAATGTGTGGGGGGGAACTAAATGGCAATTCAAGACTCATAGGTATTAGGGAAGCTAAACGGGAGTTTTGCCAGTAGTTTTAGATACTGCGTGAACACACTTTAAGGGAGACATATCACCCCCTCAGGAACAGACAGGGGGATCACCTTCCGGTGGTCAGTGTCCATATTACTCTGAGCGTGTTCTTAAGCATATGGCAGACCTTGGAACAGGGTTACCTGAACCAAGTTTTAATTTCTGGTGTCCTATACATGGACCTGAGGATTTTTCATGTAAACCAGTCTTTATTTTTAAGTGTTTTGGCTGTGACCAGAACACCTGGGTGCAGTTTGGAAATGATTTCTGGTGTAACCGATGTAAATTGTGGTCTGACTGGGACAGTGATTTCTGGTGTAACTGATGTAAATTGTGGTCCGACTGGGACAGAATTCTTTTAATTGTAAAAATTTTAAACCTGGTCCTGGGAATGACTCAGCAACAGTTCAAGGGCTACTTCTGTCATGGGATCCCTAATCACCCACCCCACTAACCATTTCCCAATTATATGTCAAAATATAGGACCAGTGTCAGAACCCAGTGTGATATCTATTCTGTATACACCAGGAGTGTTGAAGTGTGTAGCTGGCCCTTGCAGCCATGATCGGTTGTTACTGTTGAGGCTGCAGCTGACACTATTACTTCTTTCAAAGAGCTGAACTGTAATTTACAGTTAATGAGAATGATTCCACTTTGTGTGGAATCATTTATAGAAAACATAAAAAGCTTCACTTTGTTACTATAGGTACAGAAAACAAAGACTTCCAAAATTTGTTTAACCTTGAACAATTTCTTCCTTCGACATTAATTCAAAATCTGTTCTAACGTCACTGCTGATGTCAAATATCAAACATTATTTAGATTGTAATGTTTATGAATACTTTGCCCAATGTATAGTTAATTAAAACTGGAAAAATGACACTTTTTTTTTAGATCTTCAGTGATCTAGCTTTTTTT
>NW_010301975.1:1059-34786 GCF_000700745.2 Antrostomus carolinensis
GAGAACTTGACAGAGCTGTCATGATTTCGAGATTTTTAACTGGAATTCAAGAAAGCTATTCAACAACTTGTAGTTGAGAAAAAAGATGAAAACACTGTAGTTTTTGGTGACCACTTATATTTTCTATTACTAATCCACCTTTAGAAGGTCAAGTACTCTACCAGCTCTGCTATTAAAATCATTGCTATGGACTGCTACTGAAATCAAACCACCTTCTGAAGATTACCAAGACAATACTGAATATGAAAAGGTTCTAAATTAAGAAGCAAGCATTCCATTCCCATGATCATATTTTTTTATTGGTTAAAATATGCAAAGAAGGTACATTTCACTTCTTGTACGTGTACCTTTTTTTTTTCTTAATTGCATTTTCTTTCTTTACCAGAAGTCCATGAAACATTTGTGAAACTATTACAGCTTCTAACTAGCTCTGGTTAACGGCACGTTTTTTCTGTTCATGTGTACTTTTCAGCACAAATTTGGGAACTAGAGCTGTTGTTGTTGCCAATGGCCATGCCTCAGCAAGTTCTACTCAAAGACCCCAAGTTTGTATCAATAGAGCTACTAACAAATTTGAGATTTGCTGACACTCCCACAATCAAGACTGTAGGCTTAATAGGACAATGAAATAAAACTTTTTTTCATTGAATGAAAAATCATAGCTGATATCTCTAAATTAAGATGGAGAGTTATTGGTGGGGTGCTAAGTTATTTGTTGTTTTATATGCCTTTTATATGCCATGCAGGACTTGTCCTAAGTACTGTAGGTAGTATTAAAACAGTACAGTCTACACTAAGATAAGAAAAAAACCCCAAACAACCCACTTCAGTGACTTTGTAACAACAAAACTGAAAAATAAGAGATTTAAGGAAACTAACATCAGTGTGACAGAATCTGGATGCATTTATTTATATTCTCCAGAAGAAAGTAGTATTACAGCTTTTTATCTCCAGATATGTTATTTTGAAGCTGCAAGAGTCTGGAGACCAGTCTTTCCTCTTCATTTTTTTTGTGTGGTGAAGCTTTAAATTAAATTACAGTTTGGTTTCTGTAACTTGTAGGCTAATCTCCATTGTCTTATATACTACCTAAGCTCACAACTGAAAAAATAGTTGAAATGAAACTCTGAAGCTGAAAATAGCTTTACTGTGTAGCTGGTAGAACATATCCTGCTTATGAGCATTGTGTTTAATTTGCATTGTTTTACACCCTGTTATGGAAAGGAGTCCATAAGATTGTGGAATGTGGACCACAGTGTCTGCCTCCATTGTTGCAGAATTCAGTCCTGCAGAGGCAAATGCAGTTGTCATCTTTGCTTTAGTATTAGCCAGTGCTCCATAACGACATTTTAGAGCTGCAAGCACAGTTTTGAGCTGTGACTGCAAATTGTTGTTTGGCTGGTAAAAATCACTAGGGAGGTGTTAGAGCCATTGTCTGAAATTTATTTTTGAATGGCTTCCATCTAAAAGGCAATTTCCTTTGGGTTCTTTTATCTGGGTTTCCTTTGGCTTCTCTAATAGAGAACCATCTTCTGATGCTGACAAAAATCTTCAGTATGTCCCTGTTTTGAAGTTTGCACTCTCATTTAAGACATAGTGTAGGGTCTCCTGTGACACACGAATTTTACATATACAATTATGTATTCTGTGGGGAGGGATCTGATTGCGTTCACTCATGAAATGCTGTTGAGGGAAGAAGAACCTATGCTAAATATCTGAGATTTAGCACATGCCTTTAATAACACTTACCTAAGGTGCTATTGATGTTTATCCAGACCTTGACAGGACTGATCAGAGTCCATTCTTGAATACCATTATTCATTTCTTCCTGAATACCATTATTCATTCCTTCCTGAATATTCACAGGGAGCAATAGTGCACAGCTGGCCCAGTGGGAGTAATTGACTGTTTAAATATCAAGTTCACAAAAATATTTTATCTGGCTGCTTCTCTGTCTTCTCATCTTCTGTACACTACATGCCTTCCTAGGCTGTAGCCTTTGTAGTGAAGTACTGTCCTTGTAAAGATCTGTGTCGTGTTGTGAATACAGTGAGTCCCGGTACTGGCAGAGACCTCAGGAGATATTGCAGTCCATATGTGAAATACTAATATAATAATATATTAATGGCTATTAATTATTTTCCCTAATAATAACTAAAGGAGAAAAAATGTTAAGTTTTTAACATTAGGAGAAAAAGTATAGATAATGTGTCCATATTTGTAAATTTTAGGTCTTTTAATTAGGAAACAGATTTACTTACTAATGCAGTTAGATTGGTTGTTAAAATAATCTTTGCTTCCTTGCTTTCACCTTCACCTTGCAGATATTATTATGTTCAGTATGAATCTGTCAGCATAACTTCTCTGTGTGCTAGGAGTGTCCAATCTAATAAAACATAAATGACTGACATTAATAATGGCATCCAAAAATTTCAAACTGTGTTCTACCAAAGGTTACTTTACTAGCCAATCCATCCTTTGTCTCCTTTCCCCACTGAAAAGGAGTTAAAGACATCAATCAATTACAGAAATGCTAGTGTAAAAACATGTGAACAGCCATTCCTTATCTGACTGGTGATCCATGTAGCTTACCAGTATGCCCGTGACACTGTCTAGAAGATTCTTGGAGAGGAATGTATCGAGTGAACTCTGTATTAATTTCCCTCAAGCGGCAGTTTAGAAACAGCATCAGAACACTTTTAGCCATGATAATAGACCTACTTTCCATTAGTCTATTTCCTGAACCCTTTTTATTTGTTTAGTGCTCACATCATGTAGCAATGAATTTCCCATTCTAATAATGTGTTGAGTGAAAAATTCTTCCTTGTTTTTGCCTTAAACCTGCTGCCAGATTACTCATTTTAATTCCCGCCTGCGATGCTATGAAAAGCAGAACAGAATCTGGAGGATCCTACCCAGATCCGATTAGTAGAAGGACAGAAGGCCAAGACTGAGAATGGCCATGACTACCAGACTTAACTTTTATAGGAACAACACTTGCAAGTGTCAAGGCCCCTTTGTGCTAGTGGTAGTAAAGACTTCTGACAGAGAGTATAAGATTGGTACTCTAAACAGAAGAAGCTGTCAAAGTGGAATAATGAAAAACCAGGAGTCTGTTCCTTTCTATCTCTTTGGAAAGAGATGGAAAATCACAACTGCTGCCACTACTGCCCAGACGGTGCGCTAGGAAATGTCCTTGTGCACTGTGTCCTCCCACGTCTATTCACAGCATTCTTCATCTACTTCTAGCCCTTCCTGCTTGCAGAAACATTGGCAATTAGAGTGTGGCAAGCACAGCAGCAGCTTTAGGAGGCAGTGAGAAGTAGAGCATAGGGGAAGAAGGTGAGCAGGAGACTGGAGTTAGGGAAGCATATAGTGATGAATGGAAAAGTCATGTCAAGTCAGACCAAAGATCTATTTAATCCAGTCTCCCAAATCCAGCCAGACTTGTATCAGGAAAGGAAGCAGAAGTTATGTACTGGAGTCATAAGGTGAATGGGCAGTGGAGCAGTGGTTCCCTCACATGGCTTGAGCCTTATTGCAGCAGGATCTTTGAGTCAGGGATGTTCATGGAACCAGTTGCTGCTCCCTGCATAGGGCCACAATAGTGAAGAACAGAGACCAAGGTGACAAGTGTTGATTGCTACCCATGGAAGCGAGCAGCTGCAATGGGAAGGAGAAGATAGAAAAGGTGTTCTAGATCAAGTATTCTATTAAGATTTATAACTACAACTACCTGATGCCCACAGCTCTTTTGTTGATATTCCTTTGTACTGAATTGCTGTCAATAAGGGTGCATTCAGGCACTGAATACCAATATGCAATGCCAAGTGTGAAGCTGAGGTAAAATCTGAGGAAAGACTCAGAACTAAGAATAAGCAGTTCTTTCAGAATCTACAGTTCTTAATCTGTAGCGTAATTCTGATATCATAATCTGACATTGATGAATGTCTCAAAACTAAACCAGAAATAGTAGCCTGTAGAAGGTGACAAGAGAAGACGATAAATACAGGCAAGTATGTACTGATATTTCTCGAGAATACTCTCCCAGCAGCCAGGAATCTATACATCTCTATAAGACTTTGATGAATTTTCCTCCTGTGGGTTTGTTCATTCCCTTTTTTCCTTTTTCAATCTACATGACCTTTAGTGTCCACAGCTTTCTATGGCCAGGAATTCCATAGCTTAAGCAGCACAGTGATCAAGAAGTATTTCCTACTATTACTTTTGAATCTAGCCCTGATCACCTTGCTTGCTGTTCTCTAGTTATTATGTTGAAAGAAACACTGAAAAATCTTTTATATTCCACTCTTCATGTTTTAAACCATTAGTATATTTCAGATTAAATGGTCTCCATTCCAGATTGAAGAATCTGTTATTCTGTGAATTAGTTAGTTAGTTTTCTGGTTTTCACTCCCTACCTCCGGTAATACTACTTGTCCTTTTTTGATATCTTCTCCAAGTCTGCCTTACTCCTTTTTGGAAAGAACGATCAGACGCACTCACAATTTTCATTATACCAATGTGTTAGGGAGTTATAGAGTGGAATAATCCTGTGCTCATGATTTCTGATATTCTACAGCCTTTTTTTGACTGTTGCAAAGTACTGAGATTATTTTTCATCAAACTGTTTACTAAAACCTCATTATTTTCATCCTGCCTGGCAAGAGTCAGCCCAGAGCAACAGTTTATATGTGAAGTTCAGGTTGTTTTCCCCCATGTGTGTTTATGTAAGCTGAATTTCATCTGCCATTTATTTGCTAAGTCACTTATTACCATGAGGCTTTTCTGAAACTGTCTCTCTTCTTTATTGCCTTGAATATTTTAGTGTCATCACCATTCTTTGTCACCTCAGTATTCTCTCCCCTTGAATTTATTTATGAATGTACTGAGGACCTCAGGTCCCAGCACAGAACCCTATGGGTCTCCATTGGCTTTTAATTCTTAGGCTCTGTTTCTGATCTTCTAAACAGTTCTTTATCCATTCAAGAACATTCCCATATTGTTGAGTTTGTTTAAGAGTCTTTGGGTGAGGAACATTACTGAATGCCTTTTAGAAATACAAGTAGACCATATCAAAGGGATGCTCCTTGTCCACATTCTTAATTGCTTCTTCAGAGAAATGAAATAAATTTTTGAGGCACAATTTTTCTTTAAAAAAAAAAACCAAAACCCAAGAAACAAACCATGTTGATTCTTCCCTGTTCATATTTATCCATAGGTCCATTAATTTTATGATGTAGAATAACTTAACTTCCACTAACTTGCCCAAGGAGTTGTGTGGCTCATTGGTTAGGTCTTCTTTGGGTGTCGCTGGAACTTCTGAGAAAAAATTCGCATCACGTTGGCCAACTTCTAGTACCAAAACAATTTTAGGCAAGAAGCAGTGTACCACAATTAGAACCTCCCTATTTCATCTTGAGTTCCTTTAGAACTTTGGGGTGAACAAAAGTTGCTGATGGCTAATTATTAGTTTCTTATGTCTTTTGCAAGTTTCTTCCCATGCTTTTTATTTATTTTTTTTTTCCTTTTCTTTTTGGCTTGCTTTACTGAGTTTTTTTCACTTAACATGCCAGCACTTGAGTTTTCTGAAGGATGCTTTCTTTCTTCACAAGCTGACTTTATCCTGCTTTTTAATCACACTGTCTTTCTTCTGGTCCTTCTTAAGTCTTTCTTTATGTGTGGTACTAGTTTTGTTCTGAGAAGCCAATAAATTGTGGCCATTCCAAGCTGTGAGAGGAAGCTGCTGATAGGGAGAGTGGCTGTAGAACAGAACAAAGTAAAAAGAAAGAAGAGGTGCAGAGAAAGGGTGTGTACTTCTAGTGACCAAACCACTTGAAGTGGCTCTATAGAAGAGAAAGAAAATGTTACCTATACTTCACCAACACAGTTTGGACAGACTAAGGGTCATGATATTTTGCTAAAAGGCATAAAGGATGTTTACTGTAGAGCAGAAAATTGAACTCAGATCTTTAGAGTTCAGGACTGTCACACAGCCAAAGCTCTAGATGGATCTCTCACACAATAAGTGCCATTGCTAAGATGATCTTAGTCCCATTAGCAAGTCAGCATTTTCACTAGCACAGTGGCTTAAATAATATTACAAATGAACTATAAGGAAAAGAAAATAAAAACAGAGAGATCAGTGCCAGTGGCTTTCAAGGAACATATTTCCTTCTCAAATAGTTGACTGGTCGCTTCAAAAGGCAGTTATGGGAAAAGAGGATTAAATATGGGAAATACGAGAGATGCAAATGGGATGTGCATGGCTTCTCTTGAGAAAGAAAACAGTAAAATGTGTGGAGGTATATAGGGAAGAAACAGTACTTTATTCTGCTAGCTTAGTATTTTAAAGAAGAAAGACCCATGTCAATATTTTTCTTTATTCTGAGGATTTCATTTTGCTAGATGTAAATAATAGAATGACAAACATAGTATGAAGGGAGGAAAATATCAACATGCTCACCTAATGACTTTTTTTTATGGAACTGAAGAACACTTTTATACGTTAAATTATGGTGCATTATAAAAGGTCAGCCATTGCAAAATGTTTATCAGGAGATGTATTTGTACAGGCCTGGTTCCTAAATAGGGTTATGCTATCTACTGATTAAAAAGAGGGGCACAGAATTGAACACTTTTCTTCTGTTCTTAGCCCAGGCACTGATTTGTTTGTAACCTTTGGCATGTTACTTCGTATGTCCCCCCTGTACAAATGATTGGAAATGATAATTGGAAATAATAATACAACATGAAATATTTTTACAGTAAGTGGTTATAACAAGCTGACCTTTAGATTATTGATGTCATAGTCCTCAGCATATTCAACTTTCAGTATATGTTGTTCTTATTTTTAGTTTTCTCCTTTTCAGTAGTAATTATTTATACGAGAAAAACTATCTGGACCCACTTTGACTTTGATGGTGTATTTCTCCAGGAAGTGGAAACCACCAGTTATTTTTTTGGTTTCACAGTAGTTTCTTATGTACATTTATCTTCATTCTGGTATAAATACTATGGGATGTATGTCTATTTAAAAAAATATTTATTTAAAAATAAATAAAGGGGTTTAAAGTTTTGCGCTATCATAAATATTGTGAAGTTAAATACATCCAACTTTTAGTTTTAATACAGAACATTTAAAAATACCTTAGATCCATTGTTCAGTTTTGGATCTACAAGTCCTTGCCTTGAGCTCCACTGAAGATTAGGGAGCACAGCATACAGTGTAGGAATGAACAGAAAATACATGGCACTTTTGAACTATATTTCTAAATATTGATTTTTAATTGAAACAGTAACTTTAAAATGATTAGTCAGTTGTGAAACACCATTTGTTTTCTAATGAGGCCAGCTGAACTGGTTCTTTTTTTTTGTTTGCAACTTTGAATATAGATCTCAGAAGCTTTTTTGTGTCTTGTTATTAGTTTATACCTGATTTTGTAGACTTATTACACCATTTTATGCTCTAAGAACTTCAGTGTTATGAATTTGTAATTGTAATACCCTTTAAAAGTTGCCCATCTTCAAGCCATCAGAAGCATAGAAAATAATTTTACAGTACCCAGTAACATGACATTACATGCTCAGTTTAGTTTCCATAGTTTCCTTGCCCTGAACCTTGCAAGTATCTTTCTCTGCTGCTTGTTGTATGATGATTTCATACCAAGCCTCACATTTGTTAAATACGGCCCTGGCCTTATGATCTTGATAAGCAAGTACTGTGAAATGTTGGGACGTTCCAGCTTTTACCAGATAAAATATAAGACCTTCACCTCTTTCAGTGTTCAGGATATGAGTCTCTTGAATCTATTCCAGTAATGTAAAAATAAATAAAAAATCAATACTTCCTGGAACCTAGTACAAAGTTTGGAAGAGCAGTGGAGATAAGATAGGCTTCCCGTGTGTGAAATCCTTTCACCTTTGTAAAGGCTTTCCTGTGTCATGAATTTCCAGTGAAAAGATTAGCAGGAACTGATATAATGTCCTGAATGAAATGGAGTAGATGCCCTTTCACATACCACACTAATGAACTGTCCTATTCTGCATACTGAAGATCATTGCTAATATGGGGGTTGGAGGCAGGGGAGGAACAGTTGTATGGGCTTAAAATGCTGGGAGAGTACCTACTGCTTCTGACAAGCAGAACACACAGGGGTGTTATTTTTTCCCCAAAGCTTCTGACACAGGTGTCTTCGATTAGACAGACAGTGGACCTATTATGATATAGAAACTCTTAAATGGAAGAAAATGGATGCTGTTGAAACAAATGAAGACGTAGAATAAAACATCTAACATAATGACCATGAGTTGAAACAGATTTTGTTACTTGCTTTTTGGATGAGCTCCCAACAGGAAAAACTAATATTTAGTCTTGTCTATGGCTATCTATCAGGAAAATGTGTTGCATCATTTGTCTTCTGCTTCCAGGTGCTTAAAAAAGCTCGGTGGTTGCTCCCACTGAAACTTGAGTGCTGTCCAAATGTTAAAATAATTTTCTAAAAAACTCAGTTCATTCTAGAAGGACATGCCCTATGGGACAAGAACCAAAGCACTCACTGCCCTACTTTGTCACTGTCATTGGCACTTCTCTCTCAGTTTTGCTGGCACAAGTCTTTGTGGAACCATGTAGTAAACTGCATCAAGGGCTGAAAACCACCCTTTTTTACTGCTGGGTTATTGTGAAGCAGGATCATTTCCCTAATTCAGTTTAAAATGTGACATGACAAATAGTTGTACCAACAGTGGTGAGGGGATACTACACCACTGTCTAGAAATGAGTGGTGGAGATGGGAATATCTCAAGCTGGGTGATTTCTGAATGGAAAACTTTACCTGATCTAGTCTATCTGATCGCTGGTTAGATAAAGCTGTTGTACTACCAAAAGACCCCAGAGGGCATATGGGCACCAATATCTCACGTGCATTGAAGTTCAGAGCCTAGAAAATTTCCACAGGGCAAGAACATGTTATGACATCTTTAGAAAAGCTGTGCATGTTTGTGAATAATTTGTGTTTGATCTTATTCCATTCCTTTCATTTTTTATTCTTCTCCCCCACAAAAGGGTCTTGTTATTTCCTTCCTAATTTCACTTAATCAGTATTTTTTTTTTATTTATTATACAAATAAGACAATTTAATGAAATGCTGGAAAAATTAAATTATAAAAATATGTGTTCTAAATATGGCAAACTGCAAATACTCTACAGACATGTAAATAGTGGTCCCTTCTCTAAAGACTTTACAATACAATTTTGAAGACAAAATAAATGCAATAATTAGAAAGAAGAACACAAAGATAGTTTTGTGATCAGACTCTATCAAACTGTATCAGGTTTCCATATGCATAATCTACCAAAGAATTAATTCCAAATGAAAGACTAGCTTGGAGCTACATACCATGTAAGTGACTGTGAATTTGTTAACGAGTCATTTTCTTCTGTGGGTTGGTTGTGAATGGCCACAAGTTGACCATCATCTGACACTGTTGGGAAATGAACTGGTGATTATAGTGGGTTCCTGGTTGGTAGCAATCTATCCTTCAAGATCACAGTACAGTTACTACTGGGTCAGCAGACTCAAAAGGCAGAAGGACCAGACCCCTGTTCCATCTGATGCAGTATCTCGCCCTAAAGAGAGTAAACAATACTAGCACTCTGAAAAGAAGGTGCAGACACAAATCCAGGCCATATGATGATGATTCTTGCTCAGTTTTGAGAGTTGATGGTGAAGAGATATGCTGAAAGATTATATATCCTTTATATTTCTCATCATGGTTGTTCTTGTTTCTCAAAACATCCAGCATTTTTCCAGGGCAGGGAGCAGGCCCGCTGGCAAGAGGCTGTCGAAGAAGTTTTCAGTTCAACTTCCTGTGCTGTACATGTTCTGGGAATAAATAAGACTTCACTCCTTTAGGCTGACAAATTTTGCTGGGTGAATTTATTTGAGACTACTTCTGTTTGTGGTGGGGTTTTTTGGGTTTTTTTAAAGACCTATATAGCAGACAATGTTGGAGGGAAGTGCTATGAAAGAGAACATGAACTCATCTTGTGAGGGTTGGTCTTTCTCACCTTATCCTCCCTTCAATTAGCACAGCTGAGGTGTGGCACTAATCAGATAATCCCCTCTCTGGCAGTGCAGCTGAATACTGTTGATCTTTCAATTTGTCTTTATTTGTCACCCTCTTTCTTTAGCGTTGCATATGCTTCATTAGAAAAATGGAGTGCATTGCTAGTAGAAGAAAAGAGTGTTTTTCTTTTCTCAGCTGAGAACTGATCCTGGAGAAAAATGTGAAGTTGTGATGACACTGATTTGTATACCAGCTGAGGTATGAAATCCAAGAAACTTGGAATATTTTTTTTCTTCCTTAGTAACCCTTTAAAAAATACTAGGAGCTAATTCAAAATACTGTTAGTTTAAGAATACTGAATGTGGTAAAATTTTAATATATCTAGGTCTCATTCATGGTTTGGTTGCTTCATATGTAGCAGCAGGAGGAACCAGTCTGGTGTACCCATGTATATACTAGAAAAGTCCCTCTTGCATGCAGGCACATGTGCATCCATACCAGGGAAATGGCTCTGAACAGTAAGCATAGAGTAGGTGTAGCAAAGTACAAACTGCTTTGCAGTATTTTTTCCTTCTCATTCACCTTTGTCCTTTTATTCTTTCCCCTTTTCATATGTTGTATAATGTTTGAGCCAAATCTAATGTTCAGTAAGTACTCTGATATGTCTCAGTATTGATAATATGTTAAGAATTATGTCTGTAAACTGTAAATGCATCCTGCTCGTGCAATGTGTAAGCCAGTGGTGTTCCTTTCTGACAGGTTTCTGGATGTACTATAAGGACTAGTGATTTGTGCAGGATAGTTTAATTACATTCTGATTTTCCTCAGGGTTTTTTGTTTGCTTTCTTTATTGTGCACAAGTTTATCTATGCTGAGGTTGTCTCAAAAAGGCACACTTGTCTAATGTTAAAAATGGACTCTTAAGATGAAAAGCTTTTATTCAGAAATTTCCCAGATCTGAGGTCTTTACCACAGCCGTTCTGCAAAACTTGGGTCCTATTTCTTTGTACAATTTTTTTTATTGCTTTATCTTTTTTAAGGGACTCTAAATGTGAACAAACAAAATACCTCTCCATGGTCTCTTACTTGCTTGAGTGGCATAGTTAGCCTTAGACTCAGTGAAAGCTTAAACCCTGTATTTATTTTATAGTATAGTCTAAGAGACTAGGATTATTTTAAAATTTTCACCAAAAATGGAAGCAAGAGCAGAAAATAATACAAATGCAAATGTAACTAACTTTTCCATCAGAATTTCCTAATTTTGAAAGTGGTTTACCAGACTTGGATTGGATTTTGAAACATTTATGCCTCTGTATAACTTTGTATATACATGGATACCATTAGTCATTTAGATAAGTGTCTGGAGGAACATAACAGTGCTTTCACTTTATTTTTTCATTTAAATTTCTAGATTTTTTTTTTCTTCTTCTTAAGAAGAAAGAAGTGCTCAAAACTTCTTATAAAAATACTCCAAGTGGTATTGCCAAGGGTGAGGGAAGTCAGTAGATGGGAACTTCCCTGAGACCCATTAATCACTAGGAGCCCAAAAAATACCAGGGACTGATGCCACCTGACTGTCCTGCTCTTCCCTTGCCCCTCTCTTGGGATTTCTTGCCAAGTGCTGGGTAGTGGGATGTGGGAGACTAAGAGCCCACAGAAAGAACGCTATGAGGAGAGAAAGACGTGGGGCACTGAGAGTGTTAAGTGAAAATGTGTTTGTCCATAGCTGGGTGGTTGTACAGTATGAGAAGACTTAAAGAATAGCACGGAAAGATGAAAAGCTCATTCTAGTGTAACCTGGAGACCTGGTTTGCTTGGGAAAAGGATACTCTTTGCTCCTGTTGTGAGGACAACACAGTTCAAGTAATTTTACTCAAATGGGCTTATCAATTCCATTTAAATTAAAAATAAAATAAGTCCTTTAATCTTTTTCGCTAAGGATAAGATTTGAGAAAAAATTAGTCCCTCTCCTGTCTCCATGAAGGAATCCCTCTGGCAAAGACAGGATCATTTGAAGAAGCTGACTAAAACTGAAAAGTTTTACAATTGTTCTCGTTATATGCAGCAAAATATATCATAGGCCTGACTTTTACAGTACTGCAAAATGTAATTTGTGACATTCCCTAGTTAGTACACAGCTGTTTTTTAAGAAATAATCAAAAATTCAATATATTTCATCGTACTTTCAGTACCTCCCTATTTGAATCCACTCTCTGACCTTGGATAATCGGAACTTAGTATTTGTATTTGTCCATCCAGCATTTTTTTTCTTTCTCATAGAGATGTAAAAGGATGTCTTGTACTCCACCCCATAAAGATTGGTGTTTGACTTATTTTTGGGCTCTGACTGTAGGTCATATGACAGAATGAACGATGTTTAAATATGAAATTCTGGCCTTGCCTCTTCTGCCTCTAAGCTGAACCTTTTAGAAGAAATGTAACTGTGGAGCCTAACCTTTGAGGTTGGTCAAGAGACAACCTGTGCTGGAGACTCTTACCCCTGCAGGATTTCAAAATATCAGCCAAGGAATCTGATAAGAATCTGTTACTACTCTAAGGAACAACTGCATACATGGAGTAGTAGTGAATGCATTCCCTTTCTGACCAAATCCAGAAAACGCCCTAAAATAGTTGCTCAGTTACAGTGCATTACACTGCTAATCTTAAAAACCAAAGCCATGTATTAAACCCCGCCAGGGAGTTTTTAAGTTCTGTGCAAATTTTTTCACGGTGTTTAGAGAAAGCCAAGTAGCAGTTTTTCAGCTACTGTGTCACATTTTATCCTGTGTATAATGAAACTTAAAGTGCTTCTGAGTGATTCAAAACCATCTGGCGGAGAATCTGCAGACATAATTCCAGAAATACTGCTGCACCTTGTAGACAAAGTTCTGGGAATAAAATACCACTGACAAGTGTTTAGGTGAGGTTATGTTGGTGATGCTCTAATAACAAAGGAGAATACATCTTCGTGTTATGTATCAAACATTCCAGGAATGTGGTAATGCAAATGCCGCGGGATGCTGCTGTGTGCTCCTGGTGCAGGGCTCTGACCTGGGAACGGGCGTGGGAAGGTTCTCGCACTGTTCCCCGGTGTTTGCCAGTGCGCTTTCAGACATCACCAAACACACAAAGCCCATTGACATGCTGTTTGGCTAGGAAAACAATGGAACAGTTTGTGACTATGTCTTAAAATAGGTTTCACTTAAATGTCCTATTATAGAGCAAGGGTCGCAGAAGAAAAATTGAGCTAAAGAAGCTGGATGGTAAGATATCCATAAATACATGTGCAGGTGCAGAATTGCTTTTTAAGTACCAAATAGTTCCTTCCCCATGCACCACCCCAAGTGAGAAGGGGTGATGTAGGAAGCAATACTGGGCATAGGGGTTCCCTTCCTAACTCTGCTACAAATGTAACACATGGCAATGCTGGAAGTTGCTAAATTTCCCTCTCTTCCAATTTCTCACTCTGTAAAAGAAGGTGGGGGAGGGGAGACTATTTGCACTTAGGGTGTTTTCCATAATAATAATTTTAAATTTTTTTTTTTCATTTGCTATGAAACTGTTTTTTAACAACAAAACTGAAGAAATTGAAAAAGTTAAACCTGAATTTTAAAAGCATTTTGTCAAGCTTTTAGAGGTTTGATAGAGAACAACTTTTCACCAGAAAGCTTTATGGGAGTTTTTAGGTTTGTGTGTTTTGTTTTGTTGTTTTTGGTTTTGTTGTTTTGTTTTTAACAAAATGCAGAAAAAGCTGACACAAAAGATTACTTCTTCTGAAAATTTAATTTCAGTGGAAAAAATATTTTTTCATTAAGAATGTTGCTGTTTCTCTTTTAGTCGGGATTTGCTGTGAGCATAAATTCATTAGTTCATATGGGTTTTTTTCCACAGATATAAACTACCAAATAAAAGAAAGAACTATATTCTTCTAACATATATTTTTTTGGACTTTCCTGTTTTTTTGTTTTTTTTTTTAAAATGTCATTTTTTATAGCATAGTTCAGTAAAAGGATGTAAGGCTGTATTGAAGACCAGCAATATTTCCAGTACAGCAGCAGACAGCAAAAAAGCAGTAAATCTCCACAATCGTTGAACGACCTCAATCTTAACCGCCTATCTATCATGAATGCCAGCTTTTCTGATGAATTTTGTATGGCTGAATACTCTAAAGAAGATCTCACAATGAGCCACAAACCTTTTTCTAAGCCCTTATAATGTCCACAACTTTTGAAAGGGTTGTGACCATTTGATGGTAAATCACTTACTGGCATACAAGGGCCCGCTGTGCTTTGCTCCCACTCATGTTGTCTTTCATCTTCAGAAACTTTCTGCACATAAATATTTCTTCCTGACTAAAAGTTCAGTACCCTTGGTGACATTTTTTTTTTCTTGTAACAAGTATGCTGCTCAGTTGATGTAGATTGCAGGGACAGTGAGACAGAAACCCTGAATACTATGTGGATTTGCAGGCTCTGATCTGCAAGCAGGCAACAATGGCTTTACTGTCACTAGGCTGACAAAATCTTGGCACCTGGCTAACAAAGGCTTTGCCCATCCCTCCCTGTTCCTCACTTCCAAGGTGATCTTTGGTTTACAGAGTTGGAGTACCTCATAGCTGCAGTCCAAACCAGATTTGAAATACATTCAAGAGTTTACATTTGTTAAACTGTGCGAAGCTAGCACATGGACTTTTAAAATAATATTATGAACTCGTGACTCTCATAAATCCTGAGATCCTCAGCAACTAAAATCGCTAGAGGATGGTGGTGTCCTAAGATTTATGAAACCTTTTCATAGGACATGTTTTCATTAACCCTCAGGGGGCCATTTCTGCAGACTTCTGAGGAAGAAGGTAACTAACAATAAACACTTCTGATAGGCACAGAGACTTGGGACTCGTCTCAGTTTCATTCCCTTTTAACTGCTGCTGTGTTAAGAGGAGGGTGGGAAGTGGCCATGTTTCCCTGGCAGAGTGATCCTTTCTGTGCACAGCTCCCTATTACATATCATCTTCCTACATCATGCGCAGTCACAGCCTTATGTGTGGAGATTATGGCAGGGGAGCGAGAGAAGGGAACCTGGCTGGGTTGTGCCGCAGCAATTCCTGACTGACATCGGGCTTTGGCAAAGCAGCTGGTATAGATTAGAACAGCTCTTGGATTGCTTTCATCTATGGAAGGGCTGGGCTGGCAGAGAACTGGCCCCAGGATAAGAGAAATACATTGGCTTTTTATGGACCTCATCCTTAGCCTCCTCCTTAGTTACATCTAATGAACAATGGCACAACTGAGAATGAGGCCACACACAGTCTGGAGAGTTTATTTGTAACTAGATCTTGGGAAAGGTTTCCCTCCAATACAGAATTTCATGGATTTCCTTTGTGAGAGTTGTGAAAATAAACAAATAAACCTATTCCTGCAGCTGGAATGCTTCTGACACCATGAAATGAATTTGATTTCCCTGCGTGGTGGTATCCCAGAGGCATTGCTCCTTTCAGAGAGCCTTGTAAACAGATACCTTTATGGTGTCTGAGTACATTTAGGTGTGGTTCTTCCAGTCAATTGTCAACTATCTGGAGTGAAAGTATACACTGGAGATGATAAAATTTTGTAAATTTTATTTTATTTTTGTTGGATTAATAGGAATTTGGCAACCAGAGCTAAGTTCAGACTTCACGGAGTCTGTCTTTAGCTGTGTACCATGTATTGTCCACAATAACTTTAACTGCTCAGAACTCAGCATGTTTCATGCAGTTTTCCTGAGCTGGCTGAGCCAGTTATGCAATATTGAAGTGACACTGACAAATGTTTTTACTTGATTATTACACCTTTTTCAGGCATAGCATTTTTTCATATTTGGTTTTGTTTTGTTTTGGGGTTTTTTTTTCAGTATTGGCAAGAATTTAGCCATGATAATTTCATTTGGTGTTCATCTCTTAATTTTCTCTATTTCAAATTACTTTGCTAGCCAGTCTGGCAACATAAATGTGGTATTTTCTTTAGTATGAATAGTATAGAATTGCATGTTCCCACTCTTAGGAGTGACAAAATACGTATCTCCAGAGAAGATGCACAAAAGAACAAATAAAGTTTTGAATATTTACTAAACATGAATAGTGCCAAACATAACTCCATATTTTGTAGTCATTAAGGTTATTCTAGTCCAATGAAATGCCATTAATAAATAAGAGGGGAAAAAGGGGAAGATGGAGTTTTGGGAATAAAATGTGTAGGCAGTTTGAGCATAAGAATCTACAGGGCTGACTCTCAGCTTTGCCCCAAGACCCTTCAGCTTTATATGTTACTGTTTTCCCTCTGTCAAACTGGCACACAGGGGTTTTATGTAGCCTGTCTATAACTTTATACACACACACACACACACACATATTTGTGTGTATATATGTGTATATATATATATATATATATATACACACACATATTTGTGTGTGTATATATAAATAAATAAATAAAACTCTAGGGTTATGGAGCAGAAAGTGTTCAAGAAAATCACAGGGTGGATGTATTTGAAGACAGGAAGGACACAAAAAGGGTGAGACTTCATGAGATGGATGCCAAGCAAAAGGAGGGAAAGTGGACACACACACATGCACACATTCATTTTTTAAGTCCACAGAATGGAACATCTCTGCAAAACACCAGAGAAGCTCCAGAGAAGAGACAGGGAGTGGGTGGCACCATGCAGGTGGCAGTAGGGAGTCAAAGGTCGGATTACTTCATTCAGCATCAGTGCTCCATTAGATCTGCTTAAATATCTACTGAAATCTCAAGTAAGAATGTATGAATGCATCACAGAAGACTGAATGCCAGTGAAGAGCTATATTCCTTTTCCTGTCCATGTATACCCAGGTCTGGTCACATCTCTTCCCAGAGTGAAAAAACAGCCAGAAACCACAACATTTAATCATGTAATGCCTTTGCAGGATGTCTGAAAGACTTTCCAGCTATGATTGCTGTGATTTGACCTTCATCTGTTTTCCATGGCTTGGTGAAAAGCCTGATTTTCCAATACTTTCTCATTTTTATTTGTGGTCAGGCCAGTAAAAAGATTGCACCTTCAACTTCCTGTTTTAAAATTATTATTTTTAAATGTTTGGAAGGTGATGTAATGTGGAGAACTGAAGTAGAGAACTTTTCTCAAGAACTTAAAAACCATACTGGATACCAAGAATACAATGTGTAAATGAAATCCTGGTTTCAGGAGCCTCTTGGGGGTACCAGACAATAAAAAAGGATTAGGTTGCTCATTTGCAAACATGTGCATACACACTAGCACAAAGCATGAACTTCAGTGAAGATACTCATTTTATACCCTAATTTACTTCTACTGCAGCTTGCTGTTATCTGGTCTCAGAGCCATTGCTGGGAAAACTGAATCACCGCTGTGGTTTAAAATTCTTATGCAGATGGTAAAAATTAATCCCATATCAATACATAGCCACAAATAAATCATGTATGCTGTAATTCATTCTATTGCTGACATACTAGTTGCCTGACCGGTTTTAGGGTCCCTCTGTAATGTTTTTAGATGACTTGGTAGGGATGGCAGCCTCTCCCTCACAATTTTGCCATTGCTTATGTTAGAGCTGTTTTAAAGTTGCTGGTCACCAAAAAGATGTTCTGATGCCCATACTGAGGCCTCTAATAAAGACTATGTGTGACCACATTCCTGTTTTAGCAGTTAATGTCACACCTCTGTGAAAAGCTGAAAAAAGACCCTCATGAAGCCTTCTTCTTCTTTTGCTGTTCTTATTACTCATCAGTGCCATCCCTCTGAGCCCCACAAAATGCATCACCAGTATAAATGAATAAAGCCTTTCAGCAGCTTGGTGAAGTACCCAGTACCACTGCCTTCACATTTCTGATAGAGACTGAAACACTGAGAAGCATAAACAATGTCTGAGATGCAGACACTCTCCTGTTTTCTCCTCTTGTGATTTAACCTTCTGGCCTGCATCTAGTTTTCCAGTGTGATAGTTGTTGAAGCTTTGAGGCAAATCCCATTAAAATCAGTGTGAGCCATTCTGCTGGCTCTTATCAGGCTCTCTGTTCTTTGGTGTTATGGTAACGGTATGACCTAAGATTGACTTGTAATTATACACTTGAGGAGCAAAGAGAGTGATAGAAAGAAGCTGATATTTTATTCCAGTAATAAGCTGATTGAATATGGCAGGATTTACTGCAGCTGGCCAGGACTAATGGCTGTGAGTATTGTGGTGGCTGTGAGCTTTCTCTCTCTTGTCTGAGTGGAAATTCTGAGGAAAAACTGACTCCACCAAGACTGAAACATACTTACTAGTGGGAATAAAAGGGACCACGTGATATGGGGATGTCTGTCTCTGGGCTGGGAATTCTTCCAGGCAAGAGGAGCCAGCTTATTGGAAGTTTGGGTCAGGACACACAAGCTGCTGCTGAAAGGGCCTGTCTACAGCCTTCTTCTGCACATCCAAATAGGGAATCTCCTCTAAGGGAGAGAGGGTTTTTTCCCACTCTGTTTTCCCATTGCTGGTCTTCCAATTCTTTGTTTAAGTGAGCAAAATGTGGACCTACTTACATGCAATGGTGAGTCTAATCCTTTTTAGGTGGTGGGAATCCCTACTGAAAGGTCCTTATAGCACGAGTGCTGTGTCCTTCCTCTCCCAGCACACTGTGATGCAGGGCTGACAGCTAGTGTGTGCACCATATGCACTTAGCACAAGGAAGAAATTAAATACAAAGAGTTTTACTAGGAGTTATGAAATCCTGGTGTAGATGGATCCCTGGATCCTGCTTTCCTCAACATAAAAGCTCGCCTTGCCTAAATACTGTGTGAAATTAATATGTGTGGAAGGCTAGAGTAACTTAAAAGTTGCTGTGAAATTTAATAAAACATCATTAAATGCATAAGCCTCTGGTCTTCACTTTTGTCCACTGTATGTCCTCTATAACCAACAGTGATTATACAGTAAAGTCTGGATTTCTAGCACAGTTTTCTCCCTACAGATGAAAATGTTAACTGTGCTAAGGCTGTAAACTTTCCTTGTAGATTTTCAGGTAAATTGGTGTGTCTGGCGTGTCTATCCACTTCTGTTTATATTACAGTCTCACCCAGTAGTGCCAGGTCTTGTTGTCTGGGGTACTGTACCAACATAAAAGAGAAAGTCTGAATGCTTACAAGTTTACAAGCCCTATAACTATTTCCATATATTTATAGTAGTTTTGCTTGTATTCTGTCTCAGATCAAAAGGTGGCTTCATATTAAATTAGAAGCATCATCCTATTAGTCTCTTCTGTGCAGGCTAGAGGATTAAGATGCAGAAAAGCACGTGTATGCACATACATACACATGTGGGGATAAACATCCATGTGTCTTGATAGAACAATACTTCAGAAATAAAACAGTGTAATAACACCAAGTAATCTAGAAAACATTTCTGTTTTCCATGCAGTACTGTACCTAGGAGGCAGATGAATATTTGGAGTGTAGAAATCTCCTCTAGGTGACTTGTTTCTGTTGTGGTACTTTTACATAAACAAATAGACCAGTAGTCCTGTATGTGTGCATGTGCATCATTATTAAAAGAAGTAGATTCTTCTACTGCCTGAATCCAACAAAAATGAACATTTAGATGATGACAGCTTGTATTATTCAGATAACATTCTGAACTCCCACTTTGATTTTTGGATGATGTTAGCTTTCATTGAAAATGGTACTATAACAGTTTTTTCCCCATCGTCTGAATTCCCCATAAATAAGAATCATACTTAAAGCCAAATTCAACACTTACAAAAATTCAGAGATGAACTTGGCTTATCATACTATAGGCAATTATTGTTATATGGACTTTTAATCTGGTTTCTTCCTCTACATTTTTGCTCTGGTTGAGCTCTGTTCTTGGACACTCTCTGCTTTATTATTCTATTGTTGTAATTCAGCTCCAGTTACCCTCTTAGAACTGCTTTTGTTTCTGGTTCTCATGGATTTAATTCAGAAAAAAATGCACTTGGTATCTTATGATGACTTTTTTTCATTGGTCCTATTATGTATTAACTTATACATGCCAGTAATGTTGTGAAATAATTTTTAAAAAATTGTTATATGCAATACCAAAATTTACTTCAGAACCAAGTATAAAACAATCTCTATAGTCATATAGCCCCAGATACTTTTTTATTTAGAAAGATCAGTAAGAAATCTGGCTTTAATTTTGACTTTTGGCTCTTGTTAGGCCTTGTTAACTTTTTTCATCTTTTTTCTTACCCATGCAGTGGGTCCTTGTTTTTATATTTAATATTGATACTTTAATTGCCAATAGCTGAATGAAAAATGGCTACTGCATTATGAGTATTCCAGTTAGGATTTATCTCTGTGCAGTAATCTATTAATTTTTAACCTGAAAGAAAAAAAAACAAAAATTTTGTAGGGGAGTAGCACACTTCTTTCTTGGATTCCAGCAAGGTAATTCCTTTCTTTTTAAAGAAAATCTTCTGACTGAAAGAGCTGTCAAAGAGGAAACAAACACCTTTTTCAAAGTCATGCTTAGGATGCTCTACCTTCCTCTGTCATTGTCATCTGTTTTGAGGAAGAGTCATTTAGACAGGTATAGACAGCACTCATTTTATCAGGGTAGAATTTGCTTTTTAATTTGAGACAAGGACCTTCTGTTGGAGAAATAATTACAGTAAACTTTTTACCATCTCAATCGACTCTCTTTTACTTTGTCTAATCTAATGATGTTACTTCTGTTTTTCATGGAATACACTTGGAAATTTCAAGGAATCATGTCATTTTGTTTCCCATTTTGCTGCTAATGGCTGCAGAATTGACACACGCTGCACTTTCTCACTGAAGCTATTTACTTTTCTTTTGTCATTGACCTGATCTAAAAAGAAAAAATATTTTTACAATGAGAGTGAATGGAAAGTTTAGCAGCTTAGACAAAACAGCATCTCGTTTTCTGTTTGAAAATTTTTGCTTAATTAATTTCTATGTAATTTCCATTCCTCACATCCTCAACAAATACACAGCACATCCTTCCACACTAGAGATTTTCCCTGGGACTTGTCTTACACTTATTTTTAACTTCCTGTTTATGTTTTGTAATACACACTCCCCACTGAGCAGGGACATCTATGGCACAAAGATAACTTGTACAGGAGAATGAAGTCTTCCTGCTAATCTCTGTAATTGCATGGTCTAAATATATTTTTATGGCTTCAACTTTCCTCCAAATGTAGAACGCTTTCTTTAATCAGCTAGAAGAAACTTGTAAGCTGCATATGCTCCTAATCATGCAGGTGGTGATGGTCCTGCAGTTGCATAGTATTTTCTCCTCTTTCCTTCCATTTTGCAATGGTGCTTGCCCCTGTTTGAAACAAAAGATCTTTAAAGATGTGATGTAACTTGAGGTAGGTGAGAGACACCTGTGTGTAGTTTGATGTCCTTGCAGTACTTCATAACAAAAGTTATGAACAGTTCATAACAAAAATCTAAATTAACAATTTATTTGGAAATGTGCTAGGAGGATGTATAAAGCTGAACAAAGAACAGATAACTTTTAAATAATACCCTCTAAAGTCTTCTGACCTCTTCTTTGGATTCTCTTAATACTGCGTAAGTGGCATTAATTGTAGATCAGTGGATTGCAGTCGGTATATCAATATAAGCTCACAAGGGTAAAGAGGCTATATCAGTCTGTTGATACTCCCGGGCATGCAGGGGCTATGCTACTGTATCGCTGAACTCAGTCTCCGTTCAGGGCTTTGTCTGTTTTGGAAATGCTAGGTTAGAAATGTGCGCCTATTTAGGGGGCGTGTGTCTTTGCACTGGATACACTGATGGGAAGAAAAAAAAAAGTGTACATCAATTTACATGTCCCTAGAAATGCTTCCAGATCTGAGCTGTGGCACTCAGATATGGGAATCAGAGATCACAGAATGGTTTGGGTTGGAAGGTGCCTCAAAGATCATCTAGTTCCAGCCCCCCTGCCATGAGAAGAGACACCTTCCACTAGACCAGGTTGCTCAAAGCCTCATCCAATTTGAAACCTCCCGGGGTGGGGCCAGCCACAACTTCTCTGGGCAACCTGTTCCAGTGTCTGACCACCCTCATAGGAAAGAATTTCTTCATAATGCCCAATCTAAATCTACCCCCTTCCAGTTTAAAGCCATTGTCCCTCATCCTATGACTACATGACCTTGTAAGAAGTCCCTCCCCAGCCTTCCTGTAGGCCCCTTCAGGTACTGGAAGGCTGCTACAAGGTCTCCGTGGAGCCTTCTCTTCTCCAGGCTGAACAACCCCAACTCTTTCAGCCTGTCCTCATAGCAGAGGTGCTCTGGCTCTCTGATCATCCTCGTGGCTTCCTCTGGACTTGCTCCAGTAGGTCCATGTCCTTCTTATGTTGGGGGCCCCAGAACTGGACACAGTACTCCAGGTGGGGTCTCACAAGAGTGGAGTAGAGGGGCAGAATCAACTCCCTTGACCTGCTGGCCACACTTCTCTTGATGTAGCCCAGCATACAGTTGGCCTTCTGGGTCGTGAATGCACATTGCTGAGTCATATTGAGCTTCTCATCCACCAGTGCCGCCAAGTCCTTCTCCTCATGGCTGCTCTTGATCCATTCTCCACCCAGCCTGTATTTGTGTTTGAGATTGCTCTGACCCAGATCTAGGATCTTGCACTTGGCCTTGTTGAACTTCATGAGGTTTGCACAGGCCCACCTCTCAAGCCTGTCAAGGTCCCTCTGGATGGCATCCCTTCCCTCCAGCATGTTGACCAAACCACACAGCTTGGTGTTGTTGGCAAACTTGCTGCGGGTGCACTCAATCCCACTGTCCATGTCACCAACAAAGATGTTAAGTAGTGCCATTTGAAGGCAAATTCAGTTTTCCAGCACATACTCCATGTAACTACACTGAAGTCAGTTGCACTAGACTTACAAGTATGGATGGACTTAAGGAGAAAGCTGAGGTGTTAGAATTTGAAAATGTTCTGAAAGTGTGTCTATAATGTCACTTATCTACCATGCACCTCAAACAATAGCAGTAAAGAGTGGATTATTTTTATGGTGAAACATCATAATTCTTTACATTATATTCCTAGAATCATAGAATATATTGGGTTGGAAGGGACCTTCAAAGGTCATCTAGCCCAACCACCCGTGCAGACCCCCTGGGTCTGGCTCATTGTGCTTGCACGTAGTACGTTTTCACAGTATGATACAGAAAGTAAAACATCTCCTAAAGTGTTTACAGAAGACCAGAAGTTTAAAATAAACAACAAAGATGGTATTTTTGTAGTTCTTTATACTTGGCCTTTTTGAGACTAGCATAAGTGCTGGAGTTCAGAGTCACTGGCTGCTTGATGCAGTCTAATACTTTTAAACTCAGTATTTGTCTAAGGTCACGCTACACAATTGTTGTATAATTTCACTTTTTTGTAAGTAAAATAAGTAGATTCTGAAACTTTTTACCATCAAGGAAAATTCTACTATTTGTCCTCCTTTTCAAAACACATGCAATATGATCCTCACTCCCTCACTTATGTGCTTGAGAACATGTAAGTGCCAGTGCTAAAAGACATCCTATAGCGGATAGAGCTGCTGTTATCTTTTCAGAGTGCAGCTTAAGGAGGTGAATGAGTTTGCAGCTGTGGGGATTATGTGGCAGGAATTTTGCCTAAAACAATCAGTGAAAATCTCTGGAATCAGTTAAAGCTGTGAAACTTCTCACTTGTTAAGGAGATATCTCGCTTGTTAAGGCACCTGGACTGCCCTGTTTTTCTGTCTACCTTTGGAGAGCCCTGTCCCACAGGTACATCTCCCACTACTCCTGGATGAGGCTGTGATACCCATCCCTCAGTTTAGCCTTTTCAATCTTCCTGCATGCGGAGCATCTACTTGGTTTCCTCAGGAGTGCTATATGCCTGAAAAACTCTAGGAAGCACAGGGAAAGCCTTAGCATGAAAACAAAATATCCCAAACAGCCATTTGCTTCTCTTAAGTCTCCACAAAAAAGACAAGAGTTTCAGGTCCCACCCTTAAACAAGATCCAGGCTTCATTTTAAATATGATTTGGCAAAAGAAACACAGACAGGAAATTTTCCTGCAGCTAGTTTGTTTGAGTGATGACCTTTATCTTTCTCCAAATGAAAATGAAAACTCTTCCTACGCTGCATGACCTCTGGTGAGTTTTAGTCAGTTGCATCATGATGAGATGATGTTATATATCAACATCTGTTTCTACTGTGTCCATTTCCCATATGTCTCTTTCCAAGTTAGGAACTTTCCCTCTCTTTAGCTTTCTCTCTCCCATTTTTGCTCTTTCTTTATTTTCTTTTTTTTTTATTTTTTTTTTTTTATTTTTAGTTACACCTCATCTGTCCTTCTCTCACTCAGTAGTGTGAAAGTGAGAAGAAAGCTGTATGCATGAGGGAAGAACAAAGGCACTTGCTTCTGTTTCTTCCCTGGTTTCGTAGGCTTTTGCAGTTTAACTAGTTACCCCTGCTGGAAGGGACCTCTGCAATGACTCTGCTAGACTGCCAGTGTAATAATGGACTCCAATATAAATGAATTTCCACATTGGCACAGAAAGCATAGCTTTACATGTGTTCCTGATAGGAGTGGGTCAGGGAAGGACTTTTTAGATGCAGTTGGTAAGAATGTTGGCTAGGAAAACATTAACTCGCCACTGAGAATGAATAAACTTTTAGTACAAAGTAGCGTGCCAAATTCAAGCCAGAAATTTGATCTTTTTCCTGCATTCTCTCTCTTAATCTAGTTCTTTAGTTAATTCTTCTTTCCAGTAGCTGTTTCCCTTGGAAAACGTTGTGCTTGCAAAGCTCTCTTTGTGTAAAGAGCTCTGATTTCAGCTATTTCTCTGATAGCAAACGAGGATATAAAATCCTCAAAGTTAAACATACCATGCAGAATACAAGCACAGCATGTATGATTTGAAACCAAGTCTTAAAGATAAAACCCATGGCAAATATTGAAACTGATGTTTAATGCTAATATCATTGTCACTTACCCTTTGTGATATTCCAAAAGCTACACCTTTAAGAGGGATCTTAAGAGTCTAAGGACCTTTACTGCACTATGGCTCTTCTTTGTCTACAAAACTGTTTTCTGTGCCAGTGATATTTTTTTCTTAACTGTCATTTTGATACCTTTTTCTTGCAGTTGAGGTCCTTTTTTGCTTGTCATGTGGAGGCCTATATAGCCTCTGCCTTTGCAATAACAGCTGTTGTTCTACAATCTACCCTGCAGTCATGACAAATTTCTGGATTTGTTTCTGGGAAGGCAGGCAAGAGCGATTCCTTATGTGAACCAGTAATGCAACTCTACAACTGCCTGAAAGGAGGTTTTTGCAAGGTGGATGTCAGTCTCTTTTCGCAGGTAACAAGTGATAGGATGAGAGGAAAAAGTCTCAAGTTGCGCCAGGGGAGATTTGGATTGGATATTAGGAAAAATTTCTTACTGAAAGGGTTTTCAAGCATTGGAGCAGGCTGTCCAGGGAAGTGGTAGAGTCACCATCCCTGGAGGTATTTAAAAGACATGTAGATGTGGTGCTTAAGAACATGTTTTAGAGGTCGACTTGGCAATGTTAGGTTAACAGTTGGACTTGATGATCTTAAAGGACTTTTCCAACCAAAACGATTCTATGATTCTACTTGAGCACTGATTGTTGCTTTGTTATCCTTCCTGGACAAGGGCTGTCCATCTGCTTGCGTAGCGCACAGCACAGTAAATCCTCAATTCTGAGAGAGCATTTTTTGGCAATAAGAGGAGTGGTTAATACTAAAACTGCTATGAAGCATGACTCAGCCTTGATAGTAAGATAAACAGATGGGACAAAATAGGTCTATATATACCACAGATTCAAAGATGAATTCAGCCCTGAAGCATGACATCCAAGGAAGAACAATTCACTAGATCAAAAGATTAATGAATCATAAGCAAGCATGTGAAACCAAAGTTAGTACCTAGAAAAATTACTTCCTAAGGGTCAGAGAGAATCCTGTGAAACACTGAGGTATATGGACAGATGTAACTTATAAATAAGGTAGCAGTAAAAAAAAAAACCAAAAAACAACTTCTATGATTTCTTGAGTTAGGAAATTTGGCTCTGGTAAGGGTCCCTCAATATGTCTGATGACAGCCAAAAGCACAGACAATACTACATGTGATGATGAGATTTACAGGAAACAGGCATATGGGAAATGGGATACCATTGCAGGCACCAGCTGGAAAAACCTGAAGAGCTCTGCAGAACTGCTACCACAAATACACTTAAAATGCAAGGTGAACCCATTAACTAGTGGCTTCTGATAGCCTTTAGAATGGTTCTTCCTGGTGCTGTAAAAGTTGTTTATAACCATTTTAGAAATGAAGGTGTATAGAAGCAGCTTTGCCTGTGGAAATGTTTTCTCACTTCCAAAGCTACACAGGAGGCAACACAAATGGGTGTAAGCAATAAGCCCCTTCTCTCTGAAATAGTATGTTGAAAGAGGAGTAGAAATATGACACAGATCAGTTTAATCTCTTACATTTTTCTTGTACCTCAGGAACATATTCATATGCAGTGAGAATAGTTGAGCACAGAGCTCTAATAAGACACACATTTGTTTCAAGATATATAATCATCAGGAAGCCCAAATAAAGGCATCCATTTTGCCCTTTTTTCACACTCATTTCCAAGACTGCATCTATCCAGATGAGTAGTGATGTTAAAAGTTCTAAAGCTACTTCGTTTTCTTTTTTTCTCTGAGAGATGTTCTTACCCATGACATGGGTACCTATGGCTGAACAGCTGCAAAAAGGTAGCAGTCTCAGCATGACGCAGCTTTATCCTCACAAAGGTAGAAATGTTGAGTCTTGCTATTCAAAAGGCTGTAAAAGGAAAACTGCTTAATGTAGAAGTAGCAGAGCTAGCAACTTTGGCTGTGCTTTTATTAATATATGTGCACCTACTTTTGACGGATACTACACTGCATTTAAAATCTGCCTGCAGATGCTTTTTGGAGGATCTAAACCTGTCCACGTGGGTGTTTATTTTTCGAACAGCAGCAGGAGATTTTAATTGTGCTGCAGATTTCACACTTGAAAGAATTCACAAAATGTCCCATCCTCAGTCTGCTGAAGAGCTAGAAAAAGTTAGACTTAACTGGTTTAGTTTTGGGGAATGTGTAGAAAGATTTCCATCCAGCAGACAAAGTTACATCAGAATGAAAAGAAAATTCACATCTAAGGAAGAATTGTAAAAAAATGTAGTTTGCATCTCATCTTTTTAAGTTAGGCTTTGGGTGAAGGCCTGAAAATTGAGTTTCTAGAAGGATTAGGAAGTAAACATCTTAACTTTTCCATCTTTTCTTTCCATATGTCCACTTAGCTGTGACAAAGGCATGAATAAAGAATTAATGCTGCCTCTCTTCTCCCACTCCACTCAGTACAGTTTTGCATCTTAATACCAGTGAATATGAAGTTTTAAACAATGATCCATCAAGTTAACTCTGAATGCCCGAGGCTTCAGAGAAAGGCAGCATCCATGTCATATCTCCATGCCTTTGGTCCACAGCATTGTGGATTCTTTGGATCAAAGAATTGGATTTCATCCGTGATCTTTGGTGATCTGCTGAAGCAACAACGCATGAGATGTTATTAAACCTCCCTTAATGTGCAGAATTATAGAAGCTGGTGACAAGTGTTTTCTTCACAGTTCTTACAGTAATTCATCTCAGGTACTTCCTGATATGTGCCTGAAACAACATATTGAAGAACCGGGTGTGTTACCTATTGGGAAAAGTTTCTCCCTGTTTCCCTCCTCCAGTTAGTATTTCACATATGCTTTTCAGTCAGGAGGTTTATAAATTAACAGTTTCATAGAGAAAAAGGAGTAAGAGATGCTGAAGGGTGAGAGTCATTTCTTATTTAGATTAATAGACAACTTGCAAAACTTATATTCCTAGTGCAATACTACTGCATTCCCCTGTGTCTCAGATTTGGGGTAGGAGGCAGCAAAGTTGGGCCGTAACAGGGCTCTGCAAACACCAGTGGTTGCAGTGTCTGGGAAGACGTGTGGGTGGGAGACAGGACATAACAAAACAACCTGTAATTCTCTCCATCTGAAAACTTGCTATGGAGACTTGTTCCCTCAGGGATCCAATCTGAGGGCCAACCTTGTGACCTGCTTAGACTGCTTAAGGAGGTCCAGTAGATCTCTTAGCCCTCTTTCACATGAGGGCTGTTCCAGTTTTATGCTCCTTCTCTAATGTTTTTGTTTCTATTTTACGTAAATCAGCATGTCCTCTTTAGTCATATGTGCATTTCACCTCCTTCTAAATCCTACAAATCTCATGATACATTATAGCTCTGAGATCAATAGATGTTATTTAAGTTGAGACAACCCATCACAAAATTCTTTTCCTACTCTCTGAGACATGAAATTGCACACTCCAGGGACATACTGATGAGGGGAGTATCTTCTTCACTTTGTGTTAAATTTCTTGAATTCTGTTCCCTTAATACAACTACTTTAATGCAAAACAGTGCAGGAATGAGGATCAATACACTTTACCTTTATCCTTAGTGATCTGAAGGGTACTAGAATTACATGTTTGAAAGGTTCCCTGAAAATTTCTGTCCCCCGGATATTTTCTCTGCCAGTTTGCCAAACCCAGCCACAACATAAAAAGAGTGACTGGAGAAAATATAGTTTTTCTTTTGGCTTTTTATTTGGCCATATGACTCGAAAAGAGTCATTAACTTGAACTCCAGATAAATAGTGTTAATACACATTTAGAAATGTGCAGGGGGAGCCCAAACTGAATCTGTGTTTTGGATGCTTTCTGTGACTCTCCTGATTTCCTATTGATTGCAGGAAAGCATTATGGGAGAAAGCAAAGACAGTGAGAAAGATCTACTTCACAATAGAACCAATGTCAATAGTACATTTTATGAAACTGCTTAATCTTCCTCATCTTTTTCCTTTATCACATTTGTACTTTTCTTCACATTGTTCTATCCCAAAAGAACACATTTTTTCTTTTGCAGAAAAGTTTGCTTTGTTTCTCTCTTCCGGTCATTTCATTAAATGTATTTAGGGAAGCTGCTCATATCAGACAGTCTCTGTTGACATCTCCTTTATGTGGCTGGCCAGATGTGGGATAAGATTAGTCTCCATGGGTTGTAAAGCATGTTTAGAGCTAAAGTTGGGGCTAGGAAGAAGTGCAGTATTTATGCAATGTAAACAAGCAATAGAAGTCAGCAAGGTAGGAAGGATGATTGGGAAGTTGGTCACAGAAGTCTAAACTGGAAGCCCAGGAGATCAGATTTTTTCACTTTGAAAATGGTTTGAAGTTTACAGTGGTGGGGCAAAATTTGCTCAACTGCAGTGAAGAACAAAGTGTTTTCAAAGTATCTGAAGAAATGGAGCACCGTGTTCTCACATGGTGTGAACTGGAAAAGCTTCAGCTGATGTCAGTGGTTCTGTGCTGACCCATGAATCAGCTGAGAGTCTGGCCCACTCTTTGTGAAGACCATTTCTTAAATAGGTGGAAAAGTAATATACAAAATCTCTGCCTCTGGCTGTCCTCTTATTGTTGGCCATTGACTCAGTCCTTTCAGAGTAAGATCTCCCTGCTAGAAGCACCCAGTGCTCCAAGCAACAAATGGGATGCTGAAATCATGAAAAAACCAACACAACTGGAAGTCAGACATCTGAGAGGCTGTGGTTTTGCAGAATTTTCAGCGTTTCTAATAGTGTTTCAGGACTAGCACACTAACAGGTTTAAATGTGCTTTAATCTGCTTATGTAATTTAAGCACCTTTGGGAGTGGTGGGCATTCATTAAATTATTTGTTATAGTGGCAGTTCTATCATATTGAGCCAGATGCTGCTTTCCATGAGATATGCAATTGTGCCTGGCCCAAACTAAGGTGAATAACTCCATCAAATTCTATTAGGCTATAAAATAGGTCTCTGCTATGTATTAAAACTCATCAGAGCACATCCTTGGCTCTTCTAAGCACCTGAAACGGTTTCCTAAATGTAACTTTATCAGCTATGCTACAGCTGACAGTTTTTTCCCCTTCCTTCAATATTACTTTTGACTCTTTCTACATCATTACCCATCCTACAGACAAATGCTCATAATGGCTGATTTAGTTGAGAAGGAGAAATACATTGGTGTGAAATGGCTCAGAGGTCTCCTTTATTGCTGTATATTGCAGAAAGGTATCAAAATTAGAGCAAACTTGATTTTGAACGGAACAAATAAATTATTCAAGTCCATGTTCTGTATTATTTATTCTCTCACTATTTGGTGAATTAATACACTTGATATTAACATAGCCCAGCATATTTTGCAAACATAGATCCAGTCTTGTGTTTATCCCATGATTGCCCTTGATCTCAACAGGAGTTAGGAATTTTCTAGGAATGTGAGGCCAAACAGTCATATAAAGCATGTGCTCTCTTGACAAGGATTACAACCAAGATAAGACCAGACCAGAAACCTCATATGTGTAAATAATGTACACAACTGCAGTATCACTTTTTTTCCAGTTCCTTTCTGGAACATTTTCTCTAAGAGCTCTGCTTCAGTTATTTATAGTTGAAATTGTCAACATCTACTGGGTAGACCTGATCTATGTTCTCTGTCTTAATTTCTCTGTTGACTCCCAAGGAAGGATAGTTGTGTCTATTTGCAGAGCACCAAGCACTGTTCCTTCGTGGCTTTGCCCTTTGTAATCTGTACTTGAATCAGTACAGTCCGATTCTCTTGAACCGACAGTTCAGATTGCAGCCATTCCCAAAGCCTCTATTATAACACAGGCTCCAGTGTAGCCTTTTTTCTACCTTTTGCTGCTCTGTTTTCCAGGCCAGCTTGGCATTCTGCTTCCTGCCACGTTGCCCAAGTGCTCTATCACCTCTTACGGTCTCTGGGCAGGTAGGACCTTATCCGTCACATGCTGCCTGTTCAGGCTTGGATACTGATGTCTCTGTCCCCCAGTTCTTGAAGGTTCTAGGTCCTATTCACATCCCTAGTGCTGCTTCCCATCCTCCCAACACTTTCATTTATTTAAAAAGTAAAGTAGAGAAAAGACAGCATGCCAAGTCAGAAATAGTAAAACATAATCACTGTTAAATAATGTGCCCTACAAGAGCTATGTGTAGGTTTCTGTAGGTGTCAGCAGCTGCAAGAAGTGTTGGGTTCAAATCCTATAAATCCTTTCTTAAGAGAAACATTCATGGTTTGATCACAAGCCAGAGCTATATTATTTTTTTTTTCTGAGTCAAAGAAATAAAAGTATAAGTTCTTACATAATGTTTTAAAGATTACTCTTCTCAACTTGAAACATCCAGGCATCTTTTGGAACATTAAATGATAAAATATTTTTATGGAGTGGGGAGGAAAACAAAAACCCACAAGAAACATGATAACCATGTATATCATCTGTGCAATAAACTGAAAACTTACAAATGGTTCCACTGGATCTTTGGCCAGCTTCAGAGTTCCCAGCTGCAACTATCTGAAATGAAGCTGAAAACTGTCACAGAGCAGCCCTGAGCCTCTTAAAATCCACCTGTAAGTCCAGACAGGTTTAGCAAAAGTGAAGACCACTGGGATGTGGTTGTCTGCAGTCTTCCCAAGCCCTGCAACAGGACCTCCTTTCATGAGTAGCTTCAGGTTCCAACCCTGGCACAGGCACTGGTCCCACTGACCATGAAGTTTAGCTCTGTGCTGTCATCCTCTGGTTGTGCATGGTGATACCAGCTCTGGCCACTGCAGTTCTGTTACGTTCAATTTTTAATTAATTGGGCTCTGTCTGCTCACCAGCACTTTGTTAGTCTATTCTGGACCACTTCTGAGCAATCTCCAAGGGCAGGACATGGTGGAGAAACCCAACCCTGGAAGGAACCCAAGCTCCCTGGCATAATGTCACATACTCTGAGAGAGCACTCTGCCTTCTCTCTTGGACCTGTTTTCTAACCACAAACTGCTGCCTGTAAAAACAGGAACACAAGCTTAGTTCAGCACCTACCCTGTGCAGCCCCTTTGCCTTTTCATTGACTGTAGGCACAACAGCACTCTCTTATCATTTATACTGCTGGAATACTGTTAAAAGAGCAGCAAATACGGTGCATAGCACATATATAAAAGGAGCATATGACTGACCTGGCATTAGACTTCAGTGGGTCCCTATATGTAATGGCTTCATCCATTAGACTATTCTCCTGAAACTGAAAAAAATCACACTGCTGGTGAAGTGAGGGGTTCCGATGCTGCTCCCTGCCCCCTCCACAGCCTGTGAATGACAATTTAAGCACCACTCATCTAAGGTAACTACTGGATTGAATACATTCTCTTGGAGCCAAGCTTTTAACGCTCACAGAAGTTAAATAAAACTGTTTATATACACATGGAGGTTTATCATCTGGAGCCAATCAAGCACTTCCCTAATGAAATGTATAATTGCAATCCAAGGACAAGTTTTAAAAATACACACACATTTTAGGAAATGTCTTTGATGGAAAGCTGGTTTTCCAACCACTGGAAAATGACAAACATTACCTTGTTACCCTCAAAGGTGGCACATGATTTAGTAAGCAATTTTAATGGACTTCATCAGCTCTGAAGGAAATATGAACTGTGCTACCAGATTTAACAAGGGTGGAAGTGAGGGATGTTACTGAAATGCCTAACTCATTTAGGACTAAGAACAGTTAATGAGCTTCTGACATTGGAGGTCTTTTTCCAAGTAATTTCTCAGAATTCCTGGAGTATATTAGCCCTGGTCTGTTCCCACTGGAGCTGAGGGAAATGCCACCACTACTCTGTCTGGGAGCAAGGCTGATCCGTTATTTACTACCTCATGGTAGCCAAAGGCGACATAGTATTTGGGGTTTCTTGTGTTTATTTTGAGATTATAGATGGAAAATTATGGGGACTGTTTCTATTTTGCTCTTATTTCTTATGTCTGTACCAAAATATAAACGTGGGCAAAATGTAACATCCAAGACTTTATTTCTTAAATCTCAAGGCAGATGTTTTGGGCCACCTAAAAGGAGAAGAAATATTGTTTTGGCTTTCCTTAACTGCTTTGGTGCTCAAAGCTGTTGTGATTTCAAAACAATGCTTTACAATTTTTAGATTAATCAACTGGAAGATATTCCATTGCAATGTCAGAAATAGCAGTTACATATTACTAGCTGGAGTCTGGTTTTGACCCATGTTTCAGGTTCCTTGTGTAACCTTGAAGAACTGTGATTATATTGATATAAAGGGAAGTAATAACAGGACTATGAAGTGAATATAATAGCCCTCAGGATAAATCTTGTTTTCTTCAAAGGTGTTTTCTTCTATTAGTGCTTCTCTCAGTGAATTTCATGGTAGTTACCAACCTTAATTTGACTTCTCCTGAACAGAAATTCTCTGCAGCTAAAAAGCTATGACATGTTTGTAGTAGAAGTAGATTTGTCTTTCCTTGCCAAAGCTTCCCTATTCTCCTCCATGTGTCTGAGAGTTGAATTAAGTACTAGTGTATTGGGTTTGCATGGCAAGGTTTTGGTAGCAGGGGAGGCTTAGGGGTGGCTTCTGTGAGAAGCTGCCAGAAGTTTTCCCCATGTCTGACACAGCCAATGCCAGCCAGCTCCAAGATGGAC
>NW_010301975.1:34966-35313 GCF_000700745.2 Antrostomus carolinensis
CTGCCCCCCAGGGAGAAGACAATGGTGAGGCAGGCTGTCCCTTTTCAGCTCATGGAGGTCCATGGTGGAGCAGATGACCACCTGTAGCCCATGGAGGAGCCCACACCAGAGCAGGTGGATGCCTGAAGGAGGCTGTGACCCCATGGGAAGCCCACACTGGAGCAGGTTCCTGTTAGGACCTTTGGCCCCGTGGACAGAGGAGCCCAGGCTGGAGCAGCTTTGCTGGCAGGACTTGTGACCCCATGGGGGACCCACGCTGGAGCAGTCTGTTCCTGAAGGACTACACCCTGTGGAAAGGACCCATGCTGATGGGTTCTTTGTGAAGAACTGTCGTTCATGGGAAGGAC
>NW_010301976.1:0-1049 GCF_000700745.2 Antrostomus carolinensis
GGGGCGGGGCGGGGCACTCCGCGTCGGGCTGTATAGGGAGCGAGGAAACAAACAAGAGCGTGCGGGGCCAGTGGCGCAATGGATAACGCGTCTGACTACGGATCAGAAGATTGTAGGTTCGACTCCTGCCTGGCTCGCTCCAATTTTTCGCTCGGCACGCGTGGAGCAGGTTTAGTTTTACATCTGAGCTCGTCGTTGAACGTTGTTTCTACCCCCGGCACCTCATTGGGTTATCGTGTCTCCCAAGGCAAAAGTTGCAGTGGTAGGAAGTACAAAACACCATCTGGGCTTAAACTGTTCAAACGGTTTGAAAAGGGCTTATCCTGTCAAATGCATTAACTGTGCCAACAAACGAGCTCAAACGAGCTCAATTAACGCACCAATAAATCACTCGAGGAAAAACCGTTTTGGCCCGTTTTAGGAGAGGAGCAGCGTGCTCATCTCTGGCCTGACACAGCACAGTCAGTCTTTATGAATGGTCGTGGAAAGCAACCACGAAGGCAGCGAGCAGCACCGCCGTGGTGCCGGCTTTCATTTTCATAGTGACTATCCACTCGTCTTGAGAAGCGCGAGAGCGAGCATCCTCCTTGTGCTGCTGAATGAGGAGCCCGTGACTCTGCAAACACCTGGTTTGGGTGTGTATAGAGGTGCTGTGCAGAGTGTGAAGAACAGCTCACGGCCAGGAGAGAGGCGAGGAAGGCATCCCCAGCAATGAGACTGGAGAAGACTCCACAGCGCCGGAGTAGCCGCCATCCGTGGATTCAGTGCAAGTTTACTATAAAAAGTGTTTCGTGTTGTTATGAATAAATAACCGAGGTAGCTCATTAGCGATGCCACCATTTGGAATCGCCGCTGTGCCTGTGAACGGCGCTGGTGACGGCCACGACGCCGGGGTGTGCCCACAGGTGAGAGGCAGCACGAGGAAAGGGCACCCACCAGGTCACACAAAGTCCCAGAGTTTCCAGAAGCGGAAAGCGAGGGTCTCACACAGGGGCCGTGGGGAGCCACTCCTGGAACGCTTCCTGGAGAGTATGTCCCTTTGGAGATGT
>NW_010301977.1:0-4385 GCF_000700745.2 Antrostomus carolinensis
CTCTCGTTCCTCAGTGTGTGTGTCCAGGGTTCCAGTGTCCAATAAAAGCTTCATACCTGGTGATTTTGCTGTGTGCAAGACTCCCCCTGCACGACGTGTGCACCAAGACTCTTTCCACTTAGCCAGTATTACTGGTGTAGGAAAAAGTGACATCCAGGAATTACAGTGGTTTTCGAGGGAAGCTCTCCGTGCGTGGGCTAAAGCTGGCTTCATGGTCTGGTGCATCTGGAGGTCTGTGGTGTGGTGTTTTCACACCCTCACAGGGCAGTCAGGCTCAGGGTGCTGAGCAAGGAGCTCCACCTCTGCTGCAGTTTTGCCTCTGTGAAGTTATTTGGAAAGTTCAGATTTTGTGGCAGATGCGAAAAAGAGGTGCAGACCTTTGAGAAAACATCCTGTAAATCAGGATTTGTCAGGGATAGATAAATAACAACGTGACACCCAGGAAATCCCAACTCAACAGGAACTGCGTGAGAAGTGTTTGAGCCGTCTGGCTTTAAGGTGACGTAATGGGAGCATTAGAAGGGGAGATAGCTGTGATTTGGGTTTTGGGGAGGGCGAAAAACCTGAACTGAAATGTAACAGATCTTGGCATTGTCAGAGAGATCTCCCAAGAAATCTCCGTGGGTGCAGGTGATGCTCCCAGCCCGCAGAGCGATGTGAGGGAGCTTGGTGCCATCCCTGTCTTGGATTTTTAGCTGCACCTGACTGAAAAATGGGATCTGGTTGGCTGGAAGTTGGGGTGGTTTCCTACAGCAGCCCAGAGCTGTGGCTGTGCTGGGCGAAGACTTCGCTGAAGAAAGCCACAACTGGGGGGGATGACCCGGGTCACCTGGCTGGGATTTTTATTTTTCAGGGCTCATTTTTCTTTCTCTGGATGTCAGGAGGTGAAACCTGCAGTCCTGCATGTAAGAAGAGGTGATAGGCTGTAAAATGCATCTGGTCTTGGTTTTAACCTGAAGCCAGTAGGCTTTGAACTGCCTTTTCCTCAGTCTGGGGGTGACAAGGGTGAGACTTAAGGGTGTTGAGAGCCCCTCAATGGCTGCTGGGGCTCAAAACCCATCAGTGGAGGATGTGTTTGGAAAAAGAGAGTGTTTTGCTGCTTTTGATTCAATATCGCACATCTTTCACCATCGCTAGGGGTGAGCCTTTCAGGGGAACGGAGCCACAGAGATGGGGTGCTGGGGTGTCCAACCTGCGTGGTACGGGGGCCTGGGGCAGCATTCCACTATTAAAAAGTCTGTCCCCATCTTCTGGGCCCCTTTTAAGTATGGAAAGGTTGCAGTAAGGTCTCCCTGGAGCCTTCTCTTCTCCAGGCTGAACAACCCAGCTTTCTCAGCCTGTCCTCACAGCAGCTGTTCCAGCCCTCTAGTCATTTTTGTGGCCTCCTCTCAACCCACTCCAACAGGTCCTTGTCTTTCCTGTGCTGAGGGCTTCAGAACTGGAGGCAGCACTGCAGGTGGGGTCTCAGGAGAGCGGAGCAGAGGGGCAGAATCCCCTCCCTCCACCTGCTGCCCACGCTGCTCTGGGTGCAGCCCAGGACACGGTTATTGGCCTCTGGGCTGTGAGCGCATGTTGCCGGCTCATGTCCAACTTTTCACCCATCAGTATCCCCAAGTCCTTCTCCACAGGGCTGCTCTTCATTCCTCAGCCTGAACTGGTACCGGGGGTTGCCCCGACCCAGGTGCAGGACCATGCACTTGGCCTTGTTGAACCTTACAAGGTTTGCACAGGCCCACCTCTGCAGCGTATTCAGGTCCCTCTGGATGACATCCCATCCCTCAGGTGTGTCAGCTGCATAATTCAGTTTCGTGTTGTTGGCAAACTTACTGAGGGTGCACTTGATCCCACTGTCAATTTATTTGAAGTGTTGTGTGAGTGAAGGAATTGAATTGTTTTTTGTACAGAATATTAAAATCATGGGTCAGTTCAGAGCATTTAAAACACCAGTGGCTCTGCATATACTAAACTTTCTTTTTTCACTTTCTAGTTGTATCTCCAGATTCCAACTTCCCTGTTATATATAGAGAGAGATACAGGAGATTATAGTCCCATGCGGACAGCTGGAGCAAAGGAATGGATTGGAGAGCGAGGGGTAATAGGGTCTTCCAGTTTCTGTGGATGAGATGTGACTGCTTCAGTCATAACTTACCGTAAAATATTAATTTTGCTCCTACCCTCACCATATTCTGTATCTGGCATATGCAGTATTTGATAAAATACCCGATGTGACGTCAGGGAAGGTTTCAATATGATCCTAAGAGCAAGATTAAGACACAAACGAGGTCAAATGCTGTGCACCCAGAACACCTTTTCATTACAAAAAGGAGAAGTAATAAAGGGAATAGTGATAGGATAGGATGGAACGAAAGATAGAAATCAAGCCAGCAGTCGGGACAGGGCTGCAGGAATAGTCACCACCGCGGGTCCTGCGTCGAGGCGGAGGTGATGGGGGGTGAGGGGGTCTCAGTTCCTCGGAGACACAGAGACAAACAGTCACATATGTGGCTTGCTCCAGTGGTGGTGAGGCAAGGTGTGGTCAGGTGGTCATCATCTGCCCCTTGCCCATGCAGGTCCTCCTTAAAGACCCCTTCAAGGGCCGTGGTTTCCATGACAACAGCGACTCTCTGTGCCCCCCAGTGACTGCTGCATGCTTGGTTTTCACAAGCCGGGGTTCTCAGGACCCTGTGATCTTGTGACTGTCCTTGCAAGCAATCTTTTGAGACAAGTTCACAGTGCAGTTCCTCACACCACCCTCACAGCAAAGAATTTCTTCCTCACATCTCATCTCCATCTCCCCTCTTCCAGTTTCAAGCCATCACCCCTTGTTCTGTCACTCCCTGCCCTTGGCCAAAGTCCCTCCCCAGCCTTCCTGGAGCCCCTCCAGGTACTGGGAGGCCGCCAGAAGGTCTCCCCGGAGCCTTTCTCTTCTCCAGGCTGAACAGCCCCAACTCTTTCAGCCTGTCCTCACAGCAGAGGTGCTCCAGCCCTCAGATCATCCTCATGGCCTCCTCTGGACTCAGTCTAGTAGGTCCATCACATTGTCCAGAGCAGAAACGTAAGCAGGTCTGAAGGTCTTGATGAGGGTCATCCAAACAGGCAGTGGCATTGTCACCCTCCCACTCAGCAAGAAACCCCAAACAAGCCCATCTGCTTGCCCTGAAGAGCAGGGTGTTGCAGGGCCATGAGCTGACCTCTTGGGTGCTCCAGGGTCCAGCCCACTGCTGGATGTTCACACCAGGACTGGATGTATCCGGCATCCTCGACACCAGCCCCTGACTTGCTGTGGTGCCGTTCAATCCAGAGATGCTCTGTGCAGCCCATGGGGGTGAAGCCACTTGGCTGGCTCCAGGCATCATCCCTGTGTCTTGGCAGCAGTGGGATCCTGCCTGCACTGTGGGTTTTGCCAGAAGAGCAGTGGCTGCATTGCTGCTCAGCTTGGGACGAGGGTTTGCGGGACCTGCTGTGCACCATGAGGGGCTCTAAGGTATTAGGGAGAGGGACCGAGCCTGATGGGATGCTTCATGCCATGGTCAGTAAAAAAATCAAACCAAACCACCAATGTGACGTGTCTCCGAACCATTCCTGCCCCGGTTCATAGGCAGGTGAGGAACCCACAGCACAACAGGAGAGAAGCACCCTGGCATTGCACAAGACTTCTGGCACATTTATGGGAACAAACATGGGAAAGGAGAAGGATAAGGGAATAAAAAGGGTCTGTTGCGTGTCAGCAGGTTGCTGGTCAGTACATTTGTCTCGCTGTGCTCTGTGCTCAACCAACACAGTCTAGGACTGTTCCCGTGGGTTTCTCTCTTCTGCGTGCATGTGTGTGTTTGGGGGTCTGAGCACTGGCATCTGGTCCCTGAAAACAGGTTGGAGGCTACTTGTCCCTAGTGTAGGGGACACCCTGAACAGTGGAGTGTCCTTGCCAGGGACAATGCTGAGAAGAGTGACGGTCCCATCCCAGGGCTGATGCACATGGGCGTTGCACTGCACCCAGGTGATGGGACTTGGAACTGCTGTGCCCCTGACCAAGCTTTCCTGGGCACAGGTGCCAGGGCTGAGCCGGGTGTAGAAGCATCTGCCCAGTCACACTTGTCCTGCAGCGTGGGTGCCGTCCACCAGGCAAGAGCACTGGCACATCCAGAAAAACACCAGCGTAGTCCTTCAGTCTCCCCTCAGCATAACCCGAAGTCCGGATGTAGCAAAGACCTGCTAATTAAGGAGTGTTGGTTTTTTTGTTTTGTTTTTTTTAATTAAAGAGTGCAAAGTTAGAAGGCAGCCCCAGAAGAATCTAAACATGCGTAAGATTACAGAGTTAAAGGGTGGCATGAGCCTTAAGCAGCCTGGGTTGGAGATCACCAACTGTATGAATTTTAATAAGGGCA